>NC_139946.1:38983498-39020998 GCF_963454915.1 Gymnoscopelus microlampas
GTGACAGGCCCTGTCACGTTTAGGCCTATAACGCTAACTTGTAGGTAATATAATCATAAAGAAGTTTCTAGATTTCTTGGCTCACTCCCCATATAGGCCACGCCCATTTCCACCTAACAAGACTTTCCGCCATTTTGTATTTTCCTAAAAAAAACTTCTTGCTAAGTACTCCTGCAGATTTTGTCACCGTTTGATGCAGAACTGTGATTTCTTCTTTTTTTTTCTTCACCAAATTGGGTTCAAAATAATGGTCTTATGAGCCGTGTGATGTGACAATCCACCATATGTGGAAACACTATTCCCCTCGCTTCCTCGGATCCTGACAGCTGCAAATTATTGACTTACACAGCCCTGAGTAGGCAACCCAGCCTGGCGGAGGTATGCGCTCAGCAGAGCACCCCTTTCTAGTGTCACGATGCTGTGTAGATGATGTGGTGTAGAGTGAAAGTATAACCCAAGTTCCTTTGGTCAGGGTGGGATTGTCTGCTTTGAGTCAATAATGTCCAGAGAGAACTGAGTTGCAATTCTGCTTTGTCTATTACCATCTGACGTGCGGGGGCCCTGACTAGCCTATTCTGCCAGCTTACCTCCAGCAAGGCAGAGAAAATTAATACCAGCTGTCAGCCAAAAGTGATTTTTTTTTTGGCTCTGGTCGTTTTGTCTATTTTATTTTATTTATTTGTCTACTGGTATAATCAGCCAATGTTGGCAGGCTTTCTGCCATTGTGTTAGCATTATGTTCAGTTAAAAAAATATGTATTTTAGCTGTTAAAAGTACTAAAGCTGAGTTCTTTATTTATTTTCATGAAGTAAATTCACAAAATTGTGTCTGGTAGATGAAAATGCTTTTCCAGCCAGCAACCTTCTGAGTGTTATGTGAGGATAAAAGGTATTACTTAGCCCTTTAGGTCTGCTGTTCTCTATGATCCAGGGGTTGTAGAATCTTGTTTCTGATATTACTCCAGGGCTCTCTTTCTTTCTTGCTTGCTTGTTATTTTTTTCTTGCCGTCTCTTTCATTTGCAATTTTGCTTTGCACGGTTTCTTTCATTCATTCTTTATTGCTTTATATCGTTTTCTTCTTTCTTTTCTTCTTCCTCTTACTGTCTGTCTGTCTGTCTGTCTGTCTGTCTGTCTGTCTGTCCGTCCATCCATCTGATCTCTATATATTTCTGTCACTCTCTGTCTCTATAGAGTGGAATGTTCTACCTGAGGCTATTGACTGAGGGAACCTTTGGTATTTTAAACTTTTGCATGCTGCACTACATGGGGAGGAAATCAGATCTAGGGTTATGACTCCGCCTCTAGCGCGAGGAACAACCTATGCACACACACACACACACACACACACACACACACACACACACACACACACACACACACACACAGACAAGTTGACTCTTCTGAACAAACACATTCAGAAAGCATTCATGCCACGGTATGGCAGGGAGCAAGTTAGTGCAGGGAGAGTTTTGTAGCAGCCTGTAGTTGACTGCCTTGTGTTGACTTGACACAGGTTTTACATGGCACAGGCCCATGTAGCCTAGCTGATATATGCAGTGTCTGAGCCACGGCTGTCTGGCTGACTGGAGAGATAATGGAAAAGGTTACACTGCTTTACAGGCTGAGCCTTTTTTCGTCTAGCCGAGGCCTGGTTCGAGCGGATTGAGGCTTTATGTATTGGTGGCAGCATGACAATGTCAGCAGTCAGCACTTCTCAGAACATTTGAAAGTGTAATCGTTCAACTTGCTGCACCCACCCACTAGTGTTTTTACAGGCCCCTGTCTTTTAATCTTAGTAGGGATGACTGCCCACTCTGCCAGAGTGCACCAGGGTGGGAAATGAACCCTGGAAACATGATAGTAAATTTGACTAATTGGTTTGTCTGCTCTGGTTCCATTTTCCCAATTTGCTTGTTCTGTCAAATGCTTTGGCCTGTTACCTGTCTCTTTTTCTATGCCAAAAGCAATGTGCATGTTAAGAGTCAAAATGGCCCTCGGTTCTTGGAATCTGCCAGCCAACTTGGACCAGTGAAAAGGTTATTAAAGGTTATACTTGTCCTGTCCAACGTTCTGACGTTGGTCAAATTGCCATAGGCTATATTTGCAGTACATACTTGAACACAACTACACCTCATAGACCATACCTATTTATTCAACCTGAAGAGATCCTGTTGTTCAGCATATTGCCCAAGTCCACGCCCCTGGAATGCCAAACAGCCCTATTCATAGTTAAAAACGAACCCCGAGTGGTGTGCCGTGGGGAGCAGAGTACAAAGCGACAGGTCATTTCTAACGGTGGCTAGGCTGCCTTCCCATAAGTGCTGCAATCAGATTTCTGAGGCTTTTTATGCCCGCTCAGTAGTAGTGGGGGAAATGTCGATTTCCCACCTGACCCATTATGCAGCCTGCTGAGAAATAATGAGATTTCGTCCCTATTTGGGTTTGATGCTCGCTGCGTGGCTGGCTCCAGCACACAACCAGGCCATCCGCTGCTGCCTGGGGAATGAAGTGTGCATGGAATGACAATAAGTGCTAACAGCAACACACAGACCTGCTAGGAGAGCTATGATATAGCTTCACCATGCAGGGGCCAAACTTCATGGGTAGCCTACATTTTAGGCATTTAACTGAAGCTCTTATCTAGAGTGACTTGGAAGTGAGTGCAACAGCAAGCATAAGCCCCAAGTTTCTAGACCACAAACTTTACAGGCAACTGATAGGAGGGAATGGAAGGGTCAGTACCTCTACACTTGGAGCATATATTATAGAGTGCTTATTTAACCTTTAAGAATGTACAAATGTAACCATAAGATGTAACCAATAGATCCATAAGGGTCGCTTGGAATTACAAATGGAGAAATTAACGCTGAGGATTTTACTGTGTATGACTGTGTCTGGGTGTAATGATCATGTGTGTGTAATGATAAGGTATGATTCCTATGATTTTATCTTGTTTCTGTAAAGTGACTTTGAGTACCTAGAAAAGCGCTATATAAATCGTATGTATTATGATAAGGGTGAGGTAAATATATGCTACACCTAGACTATATGTTTTAGACATCTGTGGTTTGGCGACGACAGTGTATCCATCTTTAATGAAGGACCAGGTGGGTTGTTTCAGTGGGAATAAAGCATATATGTAAGTAACCATAGCGCACACTCTCATTTTGCATTTATTTACCGGTTTATGTAACAACGGGCACCAAGGCAAATTCCTTTTTCACATGTAGGCTGTAAGGCTACCTAGTAATGAAAGTGGTAAACCACTTAAACCCTATACTTAGTTGGCCGGACTCCCAAGGACTCTATACTAGGCCCCTTCCTGTTTTTGCTGTGTGCACTAAATATTTTCACCAAATGTTAGCCCCCAGAATAGGGGTGCTAGGGTTGAAGTGGTTAATATTTTAGTATTTTAGGATACCAGATTCATGCTCGGCCCTTTAGACTTCAGACTGCACAGAACTGAAACGGTTTGATTTCATGGCTTTTGTTTTATTTATCCTCTATGCCAGTGGTTCTCAAAGTGGGGTCCAGGGACCCTCAGGGTTCCTTGAGGGGGTTCCATACGGACCCTCACAGGTCCATTTGGTTCCATTCGAACACTCTCAGGGTTATGGGGGGTCCTTTAAATTAAGAACCACTGCTCTATGCTTCTCCACCGCACCCTTCTGCTCTTTTTTTGATATTCCTTTTTCACTTATTTCTCCCCGACAGGCTTCATCACAGCAGCTGAAATTCACCACCTCTGACTCATGTGACAGGATCAAGGATGAGTTCCAGTTCCTCCAAGCACAATACCACAGGTGCTCACACACATGCACGCACGTGCACACACACAGATACACACACACACACACACACACACACACACACACACACACACACACACACAAGAAGCAGTTAAAATTGCGCAGCCTGCAAAGTGCTGCGCTTTATAGAGAGCAACATATCTTCAGGCTGTACACGTACCAGTTTATGTTTTTCTTTATTGAACACATTTCCCCCCCTGTAGTTACAATACTAAACTGCAGAGCGAATATATATATATATATATATATATATATATACATATATATATATATATATATACACACATACGTACGTACGTATGTATGTATGTATGTACGTACGTGTACACACAACAGGAAGTGTATTGCTGCGTGTGCATGCTCTTTTTTCAGCAGCACTCTAATTCATAGAGTACACACATTCATAGGGAGCTGTCCAGTACACCATATTTGGCCACTAAGTAGATACACATGAGCGTGTAAACTTTTATATCTGTAAACATTAACCTGATGCCTTTTATATGTCTCTGTGGCAAGCCATGCCTATTTTCTACAGTCAGCAGCTCTCGCTCAGGAATAATGTGTACTGTGCTGGCCTGCCTCAGTAGGAAAAAATAACAAATACACAGTGAGTGTTAATTTAACTCTGATAGTGTAGAAATGGTCTCAAATAGACCCGTATGAGTTAAATGAACACATCATACTGTGCAGAGAGGCCTATGTGTCAGCCTTTGTCTCACTGTTGCCTTGCTCTGCCTTCACATTGTCCTCGGGCTTGGAGTAAAGATATTTTATTGATCCTTGCTAAAATCAATCATGTTTACCCACAGTTATTGATCCGTTTGACCGCTTAAATACTGCTGACAGAGCCGGAAACTCCGGGACACTTCCAGCTTGCCATATATGTACAGTTTAGGCCCGTTCAGACACACAAGATTTGCAGGCAATGTGTCGCCATATGTGATTTTGGTGTCATGTGTGAATGTGCGCCAAATTTTGTTTTGGCTTTTATGCCTGCTTGGTCTTTGTGGAAAGCAAGTGTAAACACCGTGCCGGGAGCATTATGATATTGCTTGCATTTTCTGAGTGCGACTTGCGTTCAATATTTGTTTTTAGTTTTTTTACATGAATGGAGAAGTATTCAACAGTTGAACACTCTGATATGCCAATATGGCTGTTTTCCAACTAAGATCTAAATATGAATCTGGCAGGGGATAAGTTAATTCACGTGAGGTTATAAAGACAGTCTGGTTACGTTTTTAAATGTTTCATTCTTACTTTTACAATGCATCGGTCTCTGCTACGAATAGTCCAACACCACTCTCCAGCTAAAGTGAAACTCACCGATGGTGACGGTGCTTCTCTCAATATAAACATGGTCGCTCGACCATGAATGGCCACGCGCTCTCTCTTTGTTGAGTAGAGCAAGCATGCTTTAATAGTGAGAGAGAGGGAGGGCGTACAACTACACAGGTGTACTTAATAATAATGCTTTAATTTAGGGACCGTTTAAAAAAAGTTAGAGTTGACATTACAAGATATGTTTGGAGTGGACATGAGGAGATTTTACACTGCCCCCCGCATCCCTGTGATAATGAATCACATTATTATTCTGCCTGTAAATGGTCGCTGTTTACTCAGCAGAAAACCATTCGTTCTCCACTTTTTTATTTCAACGGATAAAGTTACAGCAGGTGTGCCAGCCTGCAGATGGATGGATGATATTGTCTCGCATACTTAACAGTCATATCTCACCTGAGTAGCAAGACTAGAGTAACTAGACTATTCCGCCCGAGAATGAGAACGGATCATACCGCAAACTGTACAGGTGAATAGGACATGTGAGAACGCCTCTCCTACTGCCTATGCCAGCAACGTATGTTAACTAGTTTCCCGAAAATGTAACAGTATCCATATCTGAACATAGCGCAAGTGACCTCCCTGCCTCCGTTTTGACGGCACATATTATGGGAAGGGAGAAAGACTGCAGGTTCAGCGCCTCAGCGAGAGATCTGTGGCTTTGTGAGTCTGGTATCTTTTGAAGTGGGGCTTTCCTGCCTGAGGAGGACGTCTCTCTCTTATTCCACCTGTCCTCTATGAACCTTCCAGAGACTTCCCTCTGCCAGCTCATTGGAGACGGGCGAAAGCAGATGAAAGCCTGGCATACAGTGTGTGTGTGCTTGTGTGAAATTACCCGCTTTGGGTGTGATCCGCTTGTGTTTTTTCCGGCGTGTTTTGTAGCATCGTGAAAAAAACCTGCGCTGCCTTTTTTTTCCCTTTTTGCCTTTGTTTTTGTGTGTAATTCCCGCAGCGGCGATGCAACGCCGTTTAACCCTCTTCAGAAAGCGGGGGCGCGGTTGAAAGAATACCTTTTTTTTCCTCTCTTTTTCGTCAGTGCCTTCAGAACAGGCATGGGGGGTGTATTGGGGTACAGGGAAGCTTGGGCGCCACAGACGAGGCTTTGTAGCTCCCCGCCGCTGTGCTGCGCTTGTCTGTCACCGACGCCTTTTTAAAAAGGCAAATGTACTGCAGGCATTCCCCAGAGTATAGTAGCGAGCATTGTAGCTGTCGCTGTCTTCTTCTGTCTCAACCCCCTCATCCTCCTCCCCCTCCTCCTCCCTCTGCTCCCTTCCCCCTCCTCCCCCTCTCTCTCCCTCGTTCACATGCATAAATAGATCAGGGAATACATAAATCAAAATAAAGATGACAGCAGGAGCGATTTAGGGGCGGAAGGAGCGGCAATAAAACTCCATCAAAGTGTCGTTTGAGAGCACCGGGCGGGGCAAGGGCCCGGGGGCTCGCCGAGCACCAATCAGATGAGGCACAGAGCCAATCCCAGGTAGGGCTGGCAGCGGGGAGGCCTGTTGTCATGACAACCCACCGCACAGCCTACGCAATGTACAGAGGCATGGCTGGATTCTTTTTATTTTTTTACATTTTTTTGTAGGAGGGATGGGGAGCAATTTGGATAAGTGGAATACACACACACACACACACACACACACACACACACACACACACACACACACACACACACACACACACACACACACACACACACACACACACAGCCAGTGAAAGAGGAGAGAGCTTGTTGAGTCAGAGGTGTAGGTGAATGGTGATGAGATGGTTACTGTGCAGCCTGTTTTACCTGGCTGGCTTGACAACAGCAGTACATTATTCCACCTGCAGCCTCTGCATCCCTCTGTCCAATAAAGAAAAAAACTAAAGCATGGACAGAATCGCAATCACCTTTTGTCATCCACCTTCTGTGTGTGTGTGTGCGTGTGTGTGTGTGCATCTCACAGGGACAGGGACTTGTACACCTCATATTGAACGTATGCAGACTCGGCACACACACGTACTGCACAGTAACTTACTGTTACGTTCACGCTTTTGTTCATGCCGCGAATCCCCTCCCCCCATACTCAGGACGGGATGGCGGGCTGTTCCCGCGACGCGTTATTATGAATCCCACGCCGCGTCCTGGATTTAGACCCGCCTTACGTGTCTGATTGGCTCCCCGGCAGGCATAGTTTTACTGAGGTTAGGGTTAGGGTTAGGGTTAGGTTTAGGCATAGTCTTACTGAGGTTAGGGTTAGGGTTAGGGTTAGGTTTAGGCATAGTTTTACTGAGGTTAGGGTTAGGGTTGAGGTTAGGTATAGGCATAGTAGCAAAAACGAGAACTGTCAATCACAGCGACTACTGACCAATCACAGCGCCCGCTCAGCGGGTTTGCCACGACGCGGTGTGGGAATCATAATAACGCTCCCGCGACAGACAGACAGCGGTGTGTTTGAGTTGTTTTTCACTAGACTATAGCGCTAATGAACGAATCATTTGAACCTATTATTGCTGTGAACGTGAACAAAATCGTTTGTTCACCGAAATTAACGTTTTTTTCCCACTAGTACGCGAGTATTGTTTCCGTAGGAGACAAGACGCGGCTTGTGATTGGCTGAAGCGGGGGTAGGGATCGCTCCTCTCTGTTCGCTTGAACCGCGCACGAGGCGGTGTAGACATGTCAAAGGTACCGAGACTAGGGGGGGGGGGGGGGGGGCGAGGATTTACGATTCTCGATACTTGGCAACGTTCGGCACGGCGACTTGCTCGCTTTAGCTCGCTCGGCGGTGCCTCTCGTGGCTCAACTCTGCTTCAGACGGTGCGCCTCCGCCACCTCCGCTGAAAAGAAGCGCTCCCTTGCGTCTCGCCTCCTATGGAAACGATAATAGCTGACAGTGCACACTCAACAGGAAACCGTACATTTCAGTGTTTTCCTGGGTATTTATTAAGAAGTGGAGACCACCACATTAATACATTAATTATAAACATAAATAATACTTGTGCCCATTTTCCCCCTCAAAAAGCATGCCTGTACAGTGTTATAAGTGTATTTTATCAAATTGTATAACTATTATGCATCAAACAGGGTCTGTTATAAGACTTGTTGTAATTTAGTGAGGTGGTGACTGGTCGTTCAGTTGAATTACTTCTCTGTAAGAAAGCGCAAGCTCTGATAACAAGATGACAGCGTAGTGGCATCACACGGAATGTTCTGAAGTTTATTAATCACACTGAGGGATATGTATGCACAAGCCCGAGCGGTACAGAAGTAAGCAATACGAGGCTGGACAGGAACAGACCGATGCAGTACAAACGTATACACTACAGTGAAAAGGAGAAAGGTACATACGCAAACACATTATCGATACGATTACACAGCTTAGGGGTTACTAAGTATAGTTACATGGTCATGTACAGATACTGGGATGGGTCAAGCCTCATCTATATTATATCAGAGTCCAAACCCTGGAGCTCAACCCGTAATGAACCTCACCACTACTGCAGTTAAAACGATAATAACTGCACACATTAGCGAGTTTGGCATTGTTGGCCTCATGTTGCACAGCAATCTGCCTGCCATTTAAGACTAACAATGATCAAGATTGAACCAGCGCTCAACTGTAATCGAATTGTCATTCCAGCAGGCCGCCTGACGAGAACATCCCGGCACACACCGTCAAACAGGTTTCAGATTTAGCCCAAATCTGCACCTATCCAGTGCGTGCGCATATCTGCCTTCATTTAATCCGGATCTTATCCAGTCCTCAGATGACACCTCTGAAAGCATTGGATGCCATAGTGTGCTGCTTCAATCAGATATACGGGAGGAATGCGGAGGAGGAAGGGGGGTGACAAGCCCGGGTGACTGTGTTGATGCATCCTCCTTTGTCCTGTCGCCTGGCGTGACAATCAGCGCTGACATGATTACAGCTAATGGTTGTCGCGGGGACCGAGGATGAGCCTCTGAGCTGAGCGTTCACACGAGCTTCTCTATATTTAGACGTGCCATTTTACTCACTGCCACGCCTGACGGTCACAGACACATGTTTATGTTTTAGCTTTCTGTCTCTCTGAAGTCACAGTTTGGTTTGTCCTCTATTTACCTCTGGCTCCGACATTCCTCCTGCTCTCTACTTGTATTTAATTGTATCTAATTGATTAACACCAATTAAAGATGAAAACACCTCGCAAAGATGGTAGTGATGATGCTAATGATGGAGATGAAGATGATGAAAGTGATGGTGAAGATGGGGATAATGATGATGCTGGTGGTGTAAAGTTGACCTTTGTTAAGAGAGACTAACAAGGTGTCCTTCTTCCTCTTGTCCTTTCCTTCCTTCTCTCCAGTTTGAAGCTGGAGTGTGACAAGTTGGCCAGTGAGAAGTCGGAGATGCAGCGTCATTATATCATGGTGAGTGTATACGTGTTGGTGTGTGTAAATGTGTGTGTATGTTATTATCATTTCTGTGTGCTAGCATGCACGCCCCTCCCCCCACACACACACACCAGCAACAACAAAAAAAAAGTCCTCAGGCAAAGTATAATCTCACGAAATGGATGCAAATGAAGTACTCTAAATGTACGTGCACGTTTGTTGATGGCAACGCACGTCTAAAATAAACAGATTTCTCTTTACCCTCTTTTTTTTTTTTATCACCCTCTGTTCATACCATCCCCCTATCATCTTCCTCCAGCATCTCCACCTCTTCTCTTTGCAGTGTAATTGCTCTCCTGTGTCTCTTTTTCTGCTTTTCTCTCCCTTTTATGATTGCTGCTCTCCCTCCTTTTCTTTGTTTCAGGCATCATTAGCAGCTCTTTTGCAACTACAAGAACTAAATGTGCCGTGTAACAAATTTTGTGGATTCTGGATGTGTCCATACTCGGTTTCACCTAAGGTTCTCAGAACCTAATTTTGGCCTTGCTCACAAGGTAGTACTAACCCTGAGTTCTGGGAACCCATGGGAGGAGCAAGCAGATGTTATAGAAACACCACATCGCCTTTTTATCCAATTAAGCCATATTTTATACTTTCCAAATTAAAAAAGTGAAAATCTGAGAATATTTGAAAATGTCCGCCTTTAATGTCATACCCAAAGTCAGGGCTGCTGGGGGTCCTCCTGGGGGAGAACCCCCAGACCCCCCCGTTCAGGGGTGTGGTCAGTGCATGCCATCACACAGAGATATTAACTTTTAAGTAATGAATGGTTAGTATTAAAGATGGGTCTTACATTGCTTCAGTCATCAAATCAATTTCTGTAGGCCTACTTTTTTAAGGGATGAAATTGTACCCATTATTTTCCAATGCTAGTAAAGCAAGCCTGATAAAAGTATCAAACTCACATAATTCACCAAAACACAGGAAATTACATCTACTCTGTTAAAAGAATTCGGGGGGAGGACCCAGGACCCCCAGACCCCCCGCTAGCCACGCCCCCAACCAATCTCCTGGATTCTGACAGTCCAATGTTGGCAGCCCTGCCAAAATAGGGACGCCAGGGTTAATGTGGTTAAAGTATACAACTGCGAAAACGGCAAACGGCTAAATCGAACTGAAAAACAGATAATGGAAAGATAGACAAACAGACAGATACATACAGACCTTTATTAATCCTGAGGGAACTTCAGTCGTAACAGCAGCACTGCAGTAAGGATGAAACAAAGAGTCTAAAAAAGCCATAAGTGTCCAGTTCCCCCCCTTTTCTGCCCTCCTTTATTGCTCTATCTCTCCCTCTTTCTTCACACGAACACATACACACAGACGAACACAGTCCTCCTCTGGGTTCTAATCTCATTGTCGGTGGCCATGGCTCTGTAGCCGTCTGATATTCTGCCTCTAATTGATCCTCTGACTGGGTTTAATCTCATCTAATCTGCGCTGCTCTCCCTTGCATCAGACAGACAGACAGACAGACAGACAGACAGACAGACAGACAGACGAAACACATGCACCCGCTCACACTGTCGGTAATGCAAACGTGCGTGCGCCACACTCCCACAATCCGACATCAGCTCGCACAGACGTCCCTCTTTGTTTTTCTCACTCTGTCACACCCACGCTCACATACACAACTCACACAGTCATTCAGCCAGCCAGCCAAGCCAGCCACCACCACACATGCGGTATATATGCGCACACACACTCGTGCTCGTTGCCTGGCCTCGTAGCCCCAGCCCGACCCAGCCCCCCACACCCCCTCATCTAATAGCCTATCAGGTTGCCCTGCTCCCTTGGCTAACGGCAGCACCTCCATTTCCCCAGCGCTGTAATTACTTTAGGGAGCTGCCGTTTGGACCTAGCAGCTAGTGAGCGAGAGAGAGGAGCAGTTTGTGTGTGCGTGTGTGCGTGTGTGCGTGCGTGTGCACACGCACACTCGTGTGTGTCAATGAAAGATAGTGTCAGAGTGAGCAAAAAATACTGTGTGTGTGTGTGAGATCCTTGTGTTGTTTGTTTTCCAGTGACAGAGCCAGTGCCCCTGCAGACAGAGTGGGTGATTAACAGGGTTGACGCCTAGAGGGTGGCCCTCTCATTAACACCGAGTGTACATAACACACACACACACACACACACACACACACACACACACACACACACACACACACACACACACACACACACACACACACACACACACACACACACACACTCTCCCTTGCTTTGTCTGCCTGTCTCTTTTTTTCCCTACCTCTGTGCCCTTTCCATTTTATAATAAGTCTCTCTCTCTCTCTCTCTCTCCAGTATTATGAGATGTCCTACGGGCTTAACATTGAGATGCACAAGCAGGTGAGTCTTTGTTTATTTCTGAGAGGAATGTCTGCAGGTACCGTCACAAAATGCCTAAAACCTGTACCTTTGTTGTGCTTGTAGATTGTACTGATTCGACTTCAGTGATCATCATTCAATCCCGGAACGCAGCATCTCTGCATGTCATTTTAGATTTCTTTGGCTATTCAAAAATAGCAGATATACAAGCTCATATGAGCTTGTATATCTGCAATTTTTTTTAAATCGTGTTTTTTGTTTGTTTTCTTAAGCAACATTTGTAACTGTCTTCATTTTTCGGAAGAAAAACTATTGTTGCTATATCAGTGGTGCTCAAACTTTTTCTTGTCAAGGACCACCCAAAATTATGCTTTTGGCCGCTGATCCCCATCAAAATATTTTGTTCCAGGGACCCCCCCCCAGAAGCAAAGTTAGAAATGTAAAAAAAAAGAAAAAAAAAAAAAAAGTTTTTTAAAAGAAAAAACTATTCAAAGAAAATGTTCACGATTTTTTTTTAATAGCAGATCTACAAGCTCATAGCGTGGTACCGAGTGCAGCGCTATGACCTTGTAGATCTGCTATTTTTGAATAGCCAAAGTATAAAAATAATGGTTATAGATAAAAAAAATCTATAGCACAGATGCATTCCCTGATTGAATGGGTCAAGGGCCCTTGCATGTTCTATAATTTTTCACAGGTTAACCATGTAAGCATCTTACCCGTTCAAAGACAAAGCCTGGAGTGAAAACTGGCTCCCACCTATTGACATACAGTAAAGCGCACAGCTGAGCCTCCCTCTTCCCAGGCTGCAGCTGTCTTGGTTTGACTGACAGGTGTGTGACTGACAGAGAGAGAGGGGTGCCACAGTGCTGCTGTTCTGAGCGTTTCTCACAAGAGCTTAGAGATTTGAATTCCATCACCTCAGGGGCCGTTTAAACGCAGGTACCAGGGGACTGGTTTTTATGTAGTCATCATTTCCCATTTAGCTCCCATTAAATGCAGGATCTGGCAGGTGCGGTAAAGAATGGAAAATGATTTCAATAACATCCAGGTATTGATATGTTTGTCTGAAAGCCATTGCACGCTGGGTCTGATGAGAAAATGTGATGCAAAAATCTGTTGGAACTTTGCACTCCAAGTCCGATGTACAATATTGAATTTGTATACTGTACAATCGTTTTTTTCTCCTTCTTTTTACTACCTAGTAGTAAACCTATTACTAATGCTATGTCGCTACTTGAGTTATTGTGGATTTTAAATGAGTGTTTGCAGCCATGTGGTTACATCATTATTCTTTATTTAGGCCAAATGTATGACGGGAACAATGATGGATCTAGACAGGTGACATCTTCCTTTATGTTTCATAGTGTGAAATAAGGTTGAAATGCAAACATAGCGAACATCTATATGGATGAGATACAGGAGCATTCTCAGCCAGATGTCATTGTCTATGTATTTTTTTTCTATGTGACATCACCTGGCTGGTGAGCTTAGATATAATTGGTCAAGCCAGCATGGACCCCCGGCCACGGGTACACATTACACACTGTTAAATCAACACTCAGGATTTTACTGTGTGCAGGTTTTATACTATGGACAAGCTGACATTTTGGACAGCAACCACATGCACACATAATCATTTTTTAATGTTGGAAACCTGCTTTATAGATACAATACAGTGCATTGGTGCTGCAACGATCGATTATTCTATTAGTGATTATTCGTTTTATTCGTAAATCGTTTTTGAATAATCAAAAAGTGTAGATCGGCTATTTACATTTATAATTTTTGTGGGACATTTTTTTTAAACCCTTCACTATAATGATATGCCCAAAACATGGATTGATTATCAATCGATTTCATCCAAGTATCGATTATTGATTATATTTTACAATCGATTAGTTTGATTAACTGTTGCACCCCTACAGTACCTCTCCACCCTAGCCCAGTCTTTTCCCAGTGAGCAGGGGAGAGTTGAGAAGACAGTGCCCATACATCAGTTTGTATGGCAGGCAAGAGGGAAGTAATTTATGCCCTGGCTGTGGGAGGGAGAGAGAACGATGGGCCTCGGAAGGGTTAGCCTTTATCAGTGACCTCACCTGGCGCTGTCCCACACACACACACACACACACACACACACACACACACACACACACACACACACACACACACACGGCCCTATGATTGACGGTGCACAGTCACTAACAGCCTTACTGTGAACGCAGAGTACTCTGACAAATGGTGGCTCTCATTCGCACACACACTCACACACACACACACACACACACACACACACACACACACACACACACACACACGCACACGTGCACTGCTTCTACAGATGTAGAGATCCTCACATATATTATATGCACCTACACAGACTCTGGAAAGCACGACACACCACACATGCGCGTGCACACACTCAGGAAAATAGGGAGGCTCATTTGTAGGAAATCGCACATAAAGATAATCTTGTACCGCAACACACACACACACACACACACACACACAAGCAGCTGCGCTCTGCCTCATGAGCACAATTCATCACAACCCACTCTTTTATATGACAGGGATGAAATATTTAGAAATTCATTGTTGAAGGAGGGGGAGTGTGAGTGCACGCGTGTGAGTGCACACACGCACGCACGCACGCATATATATGTGTATGGGTTGCACTTGAGCATGTGACCAATTTGTACATGTGATTTTGGTCACGTGGGCCTCCCTATTATCTTGCGTGGGTGCGTGTTTGCTAATATTGTGTGTGTGTGTGGTTGTGTGTGTGTGTGTGTGTGTGTTTTATGTGTGTGCGCAAGTGTATATGTGTGATCTTGTGAAAGTGTGGACTGCGGTGTGTGCGTGTGCACGTGCTTGCTTTGTGCGCTGAGAGTGGGCGCAAAGAAGCACTGGTTCCATTAGAGAGTTGAAATTGAAGGGGTTGTGTGGAAACGAGTGTCGGGGAGCATTCATGTCTGGGCCCATTGTGTACAGCCCCCCCCCCCCCCCTTCTCCTCCTCCTCCTCTTTCCACCTCTCTGTCTGTTGTTCTCTCGCTCTCTCTCTTTCTTTCCCTTACTCTGTCTCCTCTCTTGCTCTCGACTGAGTTAAACAAAACGCCTTTTCTCCACATTGTTTTTCTCTCTCTTTCGCTGTCTTTTGCTCCGTTCTCTCATTCTCTGTCCGTCTGAAGAGTGCCAGTCATCTACGCAGTGAAATACTCGCAGTAAAAAAAGGACCCTACTCAATCTTTTTTACACAGAGGAATTGAATGTGTTGTACGGTTGCGTATGGAAGCTTGTGATGTATTGAAAGAGGATGCTATGTTTTTGCACGTGTCCATGTGTCTGTCTGTGAGTGACGTATGGACTGTCTGCAAGTGAGTGACTGTGTGAGTCCGGAGCTAATATGACAAACCACTGGACCGAATGGCATTCAACTTTTCATGCAGGCAGCCATTAGACAAAGGAAGACGCTCAACTCCACATTTTCCAGATCAGCCCCATGGTGGCACTAATACTATACCAGCCTGCTTTACGTTATGGCCTATAACTCCTGAACACTCGGTTGTACAATCAAAATGATCATTATTTCCACCTGGCGCGATTTTCCGCCATTTAGCATTTTCTTCAAAACATACTTTTTGCTACTATTAGATTTTGTCCAAAACTCACACACATAGCTACACAGAATCTCTGGGGTCATGTGATATAGATGTATCATACCAGTGTTTTATATTCCATTCCTCTTGGCTATAATTTGTTTCCAAATTTCGTCTGATCGAACCAAAATTGACAGAAAATGTGGAGTGACATGCAGCAAAGGCCATCGACATCGGGACTCGAACCCGCGACGCGCTGTCAGGCTAATTTGGAGCCTGGTATAGGTATATAGTATAGGTGACCGCTACGCCAGCGGTCCGGGCCCACACATTATGTTTTAACCAATTTTGTTACACATGATCTCGGGAGTCATATGACAATGAGCATCAAATATTTGATATTCCACACTGTTTGCCTGCAATTTGTTTCCAAATCTAGTGGGAGGGGCCTGGTTTTTACAAAAAAAAACACCATATATCATGAACACATCATTCATTCACCCTCAAAATGTTGAGGGGCTTCGAAAGACTCAATATCACCATTTAAGAACTTTTACCTCTGCCCATAGGGGGCATCACAAAGTCAGAAAGTTGAATGCCATTTCCCCTAGCAGCTTCCTCAGGTCCTGATGGATGCAGCTTACTTATAGGCGACCCAGCCTGGCAAAGATATGCACTCTGCAGAGTGCCCATTCTTAGTTGCTTGTGTGTGTGTGTGTGTGTGTGTGTGTGTGTGTGTGTGTGTGTGTGTGTGTGTGTGTGTGTGTGTGTGTGTGTGTGTGTGTGTGTGTGTGTGTGTGTGTGTGTGTGTGTGTGTGTGTGTGTGTGTGTGTGTGTGTGTGTGTGTGTGCACACGTGCGTGCATGCACTGTTTTGGTTGGTTTATGGGGCCAGTTTTATGGCTACATTATGTGTATTGAATGTGTGACGTGTGTATTTACGTGCGTGTGTGTGTTTATACCCCGTTTATATACACTATTATGTTTTCAGTATTGTTTGTGCTCTCTCAGAGAGAGGACGAGAGAGAGAGACGGACAGAAAGACATGCAGGAAACGAGAAAGACAGAGAATAAGGCATGAGAGAACATATGAGAAACACAGATGGAAAGGGAGAGGGAAACGGAGACAGAAGAAGTGAATCAGACAGGGGAGACGAGAGATGGCATAAAAGCTGCAGAGGGAAAAAGGGTGGGGGGAGAGTGTACCGTGGAGACATTTTAGGAGCCATGTCAGAGATGGTGTGTGTAATGATGAGCAGATAGAAATGAAGCGGCCTGATGGGGAGCGTTGCTCTGCATGCCTAATGACTGTTAGGATGGCCCCCTCTCTCCTCGTCGCACAGCCAATTAGCTTCTAACGCAATTACCACTTGCTTTGCATATCTCACACGGATTGGATGATAACCAGCCAAATGTGATAATAGACCTGTGTGTCAGGAAGACCGAGGGTGCCAGAGAGAATTGATGTGCTCTCGTCTGCATTGTGCGTTCGTGCGTGTGTGCGTATGACTGAACACGTGTGTGTGCACCAGTGAGATGCCATGTTCTGAATAAAGTATGGATGTGTTAAGTACAATGTCAAATGAAGAGCTTGCTTTTCTGAGGTGTTTGTTTTTTGCATTTCCTGTGTGTGTGTGCTGTGTGTTGGGCTCATGCATGTGTTTTGTCAAACTGTGTGTGGCTATAATTAAATGAATATTATAAAAGACCGCAGGCCTAGATAATGAGCATTGTGTATTATTGCTGTATATATATCCTGTTTTCTTTCCTGTATGTGTTTAAAACAACAGGACCTGTTTGTGTCCTTTGCCAAACGAAAATAGCTTCCTTTAAAAACAAATCTCTTAACAAAAACTGTTTCACAACAACAGTGTTGGGGTAACTAAAACATAAGCTGCAACAAATACCGTTTTACATGCGTGGATTACACAAATTATGAAGAAGTTCGTTTCCTGGTTGTTGAGGTGCATTCTCACACACACGTGATTCAGTATTGATGTAAAGGACATTAATGTGATTGGAGGTACAGTACATGTTCTTGATGCGTCGGATGTCCAGTTACTATTTGCCTATTATATTTGCCCAAATACCAGAGAACCTGCAATACAAAGGCAAAATAATATCCTCACACATTTTAATATCATTGGGTGATATAGAGGAGTAGACAAATGAAAAACAGAAAAAGTGCCAAAATCATGGCAACTACCCTTCATTATGAAGGCCTTCAAAGGCATCAGGGAGTGTGCATTGTATTTTGCTGAATGAGTCTTTAAGTACAGTAATTAAGTAATTAAGTATCCTTGGGAACCAACAGTTAATGAGCCATGCGGCCCATAGGTCAGGAGCCTAGCTCCTGTGTCCGTGGCGTGAGGCAGCTTGATGTACAATTACACCCCCCTGGACATGTGGCTATTATATCACAGGGACTTGCCACTAATCACTAATCAGGGAGGCATTGGGTACCCCTTTTATAGTCTTTGGTATGACTCGATCTGGGATTGAAGCCTGACCTCCCAGTCTCAGGGCGGACACTAACTACAAGGCCATTGAGCTGGTAGGACGAGTCCTGGGTTGTGTATATCAGTGGTTCTCAAAGTGCCGTCCAGGGACGCCCAGGGGATCCTTAAGGCGGGTCCCCAGCAACATGAAGAACCCTATTTTATACTTTGGCTATTCGAAAATAGATACTCACATGGCAAGCTCACAATACATCACGACGTGTGACACGTTGTGAGCTTGTAATGTAGATCTACTATTTTCGAAACATTTTGAAAATTTATAGTTATTTGATTTAGATTTTTTTTTCTACACCTAATATGTATTAATTTGGGGGTCCTTGGCATAAACCTTTTGAAAAACACAGGCGTAGATACTTTACCATGATGTAACACCAAATCATGTCTTCAATAGTTCCTCCATAGCTTAAAAAAAAAGATGGTCCAAAATATGCTTCCCTTTGACTTAACATTGCACAACGTCACAGGTGTCAAAGTCTCAACATTTAGCATACAAACAAACCCGAACAAAGCGGATCCTACCAATAACCCGCTTCAGCAATTTATTCATCTCTTGTCTCTCTCTTTCTGTTCACAGGCCGAGATAGTGAAGAGATTGAATGGGATCTGTGCTCAAGTCCTCCCCTACCTGTCCCAGGAGGTGAGCTCGCGCACACACACACACACACACATTTCTCTCTTTCCCACTCTCCCTTCTTTTCTCTCTCTCTCTCTCAGCCACACATACCCTCCTCCTGGTCTTTCTCCCCCTCTCACTTCAGCCCCTCCTCCTCATCTGTTCAGTGTTACTCTCTTCCTTCTTTTCACCTCCCTCCAACCTTTGAATCATTCCTCCTTTTTTTCCACTCTTCTATTCTCTCCCTACCTGCTCTGCTGCCTCCTAGATCTCCCTTATCGTGTGAGTGTGTGTGTGTGTGTGTGTGTGTGTGTGTGTGTGTGTGTGTGTGTGTGTGTGTGTGTGTGTGTGTGTGTGTGTGTGTGTGTGTGTGTGTGTGTGTGTGTGTGTGTGTGTCTGAGCGCGCGTGTGTGCGTGAGCGTGCGTGTGTGCGCACGCGTAAATGAATGGTTGTGTGATCCAGATAAGCTATGCTCTTATCTGCCCACCAGGAGGTTGACCTCCACCCATTACAGCACACCAATCAATCGTTTGCTATACACCATCTTGTGTGTGTGTGTGTGTGTGCGCGTGTGCGCGCGTGCGTCATGTCTGTCTGTCCGTTCATGTGTGTGTCACTGTGTGAGTGAGCTGAAGGAAGGAGAGGAGAATCACTGGTGGGTCACTGTAGGGACTATTGATATTGATCTAACCTTTCCACCTCTCCCTCCCGGCCCTCTCTCCTTGTTTCTGCCTGCCCGCCTCCCCTCCTCCTCCCCTCAGCACCAGCAGCAGGTCCTGGGAGCCATAGAGAGAGCCAAGCAGGTCACCCCCCCTGAGATGAACTCTATCATCAGGGTAAGACCCACCCCGTGCATCCACACACACACACACACACACACACACACACACACACACACAGGTTTGTATTGATATATTTGTGAGGACATAAAAATGCTAGGATATAATTTGAAATGGCGGAAAATAGCTGAAAAATAGCTCATCAGGGTCAGTCAGACACACTCACACACAGGCCTATAATAGCCAGGGCTGAAAGTGGCTTAAAGATCTTGCCAGAACTATATACCCCAACCTTCATCTTCTTTATTTTTATTTATATATATATATTTTTTTTTTTTCTTTACAAAAAAAACTTGACAGTTACTTTTCTTTGAAATGACACATTAAACTGTTTTGAAATTTCAAGCTTGTAAAGCACTTGATATAATGTATAGAAAAAGTCAATCAAATGGTGTAAGTACCACAGAATATCAGTATCAAATTCAACAATGACTTTAGTTTGACATTAAATTAAACATGACTATAACTCATAACTGAAGTATCAAATTCAACAATTACTTTTGTTTGACATTAAATTAAACATAACTATAACTCATAACTAAACTAACTATCCTAATAATGTGTCAGCCTGGGCCGACCACAAAAATGTTTAGAATGAAGCACAGGAATAATAAATCAAGCACGGCGGTTTTGCTGTAATCTATTTACTGCTTATCTGATCCGGTGTTGAGCCCGCCTACTGTATCCGGTAATTTGCTCACACACAGAGACGCACAAAGGCTATTTCCGTATAGAATGGATCTGCAACCTGCAAAGTGAACGGATCACAGGCAGTTGCGCACTCATGTGCCCCACAGACATTGACGTTGTGACTCGCGATTGACACAAACACACTGGAACGCTTAAGAAGCACTTTATAAGAAAAGTAACTCTTATGTTGATCTAACGTTAGTACATGTGTTTTCTTGTTGGATATAACATGCGTTCGTGGGAAATAGGTTATACAGGCTTTTCACATCGGTTGCTTCCCACAGAATGTACTTTTCTTTTCTTTTAGCGGAACGCCGTTCCGGACCACTTTCACCCCTGCCTATAGCTACATTTTGTCTTTGTTACTGATCTAAGGTAGCTAGCTAAAACATTTAGAGTAAATAGAATAAATTGTCCACCTGCAATACTTCATCACTGCGGTTATTTTTAACACTTAAAATGTGTTTGCTTTATTGACTGTGAAGCTCTTAGTAACTGATTAACATTATACAAATATCCTAGTTTATTGCAACAGTTTATTTAGCTAGCTACAATACTTCATGGTATTAGCCAGGTAGCTGCTGTGCCTCATCAATATGGGTGGAGGGCTAGCCAGATAGCACAGATAGTTCATCACTATGAGTATAGTGTTAGCCCAAGAGGTACAATCATTCATCACTAGAGGCGCTATGTTAGCTAGCTTAGCATACTCTATCATTTTACGAGGGGTCTTGTTTTAGCTAGTTTAGCCGCTTCATCACTATGATACATGGTTTTTCGAGGGTCTTTACTTTTTCCCCACTGTCTGGTGCCTTAGATACTGAGGACAGTGGGTTTGTGGGTATAGGTTTTTTTTAAGGTAGTCCTCCTCAATGCATTGTATGAAGTTTCCCAATTATCGAATCCATTTTTATTTTCATGTCTAGTCACATTTTGTGATCCATCTCTTACAGGATTATTATACACTGTTTCATCTTGTTGCATCAGTTGTACACCATCTCTACTGTCTTCCTCCCTCTCTCTCTCTCTCTCCCTCTCTTACACATTCATTGTCCACCTCTCTCTATCTTTTCTCTCTGTCTGGGGAATGTCATGACGATGTTTTGGGCAAAGCATGGGGTAGTGGGGGGAAGGGGTATAATAAAGGATTCTGATTACTTTATCACAGTGCAACCAGAGTAGACGGGCTGTATAGGGACAAATCTTTGGACACTTAGCACGTCAAGTAGTGTGGTGTGTCATCATCACATGGACATAACATAAAGTTAAATGTTATGGACTAATACATAGAAATATGTGTGCATGCTAGGTACCTACTCCTGCCATTGCCCTTGACCAAGGTACTGGCATTACAACTAGAGCTGGTCCCAGGGCACTGCACTGTGGCTGCTCACTGCTCATACGTAAATTAGTTAGGATGTGTCAAATGCAGAGGACAAACTTTCCCAAGGGGATAATAAAGCAGGATGTAATTGAAATTCAGTCAGTAAGATCCTGCGTGTAATTCTGAACAACTTCTCTCATTAAAATATCTCTCATTTGCAAAGCCTGATTGTTAAGTCTTTGCGTTAATTATGTTTGTATCACTTGCTTTGCAAGTCCTTTGTGAGAGGAAGTAAGATCCACAATGTCATTGACGGATGCACAAGTTCACAGCCAATTATACATACGGTATAAGGTGACAGACCATGCCAGCATAGCGAGTGACAATCCCCAAGAGTGAGATTGGTCTCTCTACACATAACAAATTTAACGTTAACTTAAGTAGAAGTGTCCCTATCAAATCACCCTTTTTTTGGTGCATGCTTTGCCAATTGTCTGCACTCTAAACTCAAAGAAGGGCATAAAGACTGACTTACTGTAACCAAAGCTTGTTCTTAAAAGTACATAGAGCCCGACCAATGCCAGATTTTGGGTCCGACCAAGACTACAATTTAGCCATAGTTTTCCTGATATTTTGAAGAAGAAAAAAAATATCTATCAATTTGAAAAACGTAGATTTGATTAAGTTGATCAAAAACAATCAATTCTAAATTAGCAGATCTTCAAGCTCACATTGTGTCGCAAGCTTGAAGATCTAAAGATTTTTTTAAACGTTTTAAGGATTTTGGTAGGATCTCTGTCTTGCTCTGTAGCTTGTGCCTTAGGGGTTGTACATCAAGCATAGCATGTAGAATCTATTAGATATGTGGCATGTAGATTTTGTATCTCATACTGTGCCTGCTTATGTATAATCTGTAATATGTGCTATACGGTATCCATCGTGCTGCTATGCTCGAGGGCTTACATATAAAACCTAATATGCAGTGTATATTGTACATGTAGGTTGGCTGTGATTTGTGTGTTTGAGTCACTGTCGTCATGCTGTGTCTGAGCTGCATGTGCTCCTCTTCCATGCAGCAGCAGCTCCAGGCTCACCAGCTGTCTCAGCTCCAGGGCCTGGCACTGCCCATGACCCCCCTGCCCCTGGGCCTGAGCCAGCCGAGCCTCCCCGCCGTCACCTCCTCGTCTGGCCTCTTCTCGCTCTCCTCCATCCTGGCCTCCCAGGCCCAGCTCGCCAAGGAGGAGAAGGCTGCCCGCGAAGGCGCCGACAGCCACCGCGAGGAGGACGGGGACAAGTCTGATTAGACGATCGTTCCATTCAGATCAGTTTGTGTCCAGAGAGGCCTCAGGCCTGGATAACCTGTCAAGTCCCCCCCCACCCCCACCTCTACCCCGGCCTACAGCTTCTCTTCCTGCTCCCTGTCCCTTGGCATAGCCCCCTCCTACCAATTTCTCCTGGGCTCCAAGCCCGGTCCCTCTGTCCTCAACCCCAGCTCCAATGAGATGGTTTTGGCTCCAGTTTCTCAACCTCTACTCCTTATACTTAACATGCTTTTTTTCGTTTTAGATTATTTCTTCTTCTTTTTTTCATTTTCCCAGCCTCCTTGTGCTTATCCCCCTTTCTCTCTTCTCTGTTGCCACAATTCCACCCCAACTAAGAGTTGTGTACAATACTGACCCCCCCCCCCCCCCCCAAAAAAAAAACCAGCCTTTTAAGATTATGTATCTTATTTTTGTATGTGATTATGCTTGGTTCTTCTGATGTTATTTTCCTTCTATTCATATTACTTTTCCTTCCTCCTCCTGTCTGTCTCACTGTCTTGTTTTCTTTGTGTCCCTTTTTCTTCTCCTTGCCCACTCTCCTCGCAACACCTGCCTCTGGTCCTTGCAGGGCAATCTGTGAGTGTGAATGTACCATGGTAAAGGTGTTAGGACCGACAAAATGCATTTGTTAAACAGACAGGATCGCGACATGGCGTATATGAGCCTCTGTTGCTTTGACATTGCCGCCTTCTCACACAGATTCCTAGATGAGCCGTAGGCCCTGTACATGAAAACAAATGGAAAGATCTGCGGGACAACGTTTTCTAGAAAACAAAAAAGAAACAAAAAAAAAACCTGCTTACAAAATACAGTGATGTTGAATATCTTAGACTGTTTAAATTGCATGCTTCCATTTAAAGCTAGAATTTGGCCGTGGGCTTAAAAGACAGATTGTGATGGATCAGTGTGCTGTTTAAACAGGGATTTTCTGTGAAAGAAAGAGAAACATTACTGTTGAAACTCTGGTGTGACGCTACGCTCCCATTCTAGCCTAAATTCTAGCGTTGCTTTTAGTTGCTCTGGGGGCTCTCAGAAAGCAGAGGCGTAATGAAAAGGCATATACCATAGAAACTCTAGACATTTCATGTGTGATCATGAATTTGTATGGAGGAAATGGAAAACGCACCTTCTTTGAGCTACCTTTTTATTGTGTTTCCATTTGAAATTAGAGTTGTCAGTCAAGAAAACAAACCTACCTTTCAAACTAATCCCCCCTACTTATGACACTTATCCAACCCAGCAGGGTAGACTAGATATATCCACCCAGCACCTTACCTGGAAGGCAGCGCTTTCAACAACAAAGAAAGCTGAGATGGCACATTGTGCAACAAAAGGAAAGCTGCCACTTGACTTGTGTGTCTGCAGCCCAACACCCCCCGCTCCAACTATTTTTTTTCCCCCTTGTAAAATTGCACAAATATTAAAGCAGTTGTCAAAGGGAGAGAACGTGCATGTTGTATATTTGACAGCAGAGGGCAGCGTCTGTTTTTGGAACGTATCCCTTGATGTTGTATGAGTGCTCTCTGATGGTTCCACCTAGCTCTTCTGTTACGTCTAACAAAAACACACACAACACACTCGGTCATGAGGATGCCACAGACTGCCTTTAGGTTAGAAGAACAAAAAAAACTAAAAGACCACACTGGTAATGCTAATTTCAATTTAATCATTTTGTCCATACATGTAGGATATGATCCAGTCCTTCAACTTTAGTCCTAGGTCTATTTTAGGCCATGTCTTTTGGGAAATGTGTCCGTTTCTCTTGGAACGGAACACTCCTACTCCAGATTCAGAAAACCTGTATATAACAACTGTACTACATATAAGACAAACACTATGTTATGTAGGTGACATTAGCCTACATATATAACATTCAGTGAGAAATCTCCTAGCCTGTGACCTAAAAAAAATGATCGATGTCCACAGACAAAGCACAAGCGGCCACTGTTTTCTTTAGCTGGGGAGATAAATAAAGCACCCCACCCACCCCCAACTCCCTATTGCTTCCTGTAGTCCTTATAATACCGGTAGGCCTACTTTGGGCTAGAATGGCATGTTCCAGTGAAATAGCTGCTGGCGAAAAATTGAACTAAGGTCAAGAGTTCGATATTTGACTGACTGCTGTTCTGAAGGCAGTCTATTCGACAGCATGTTTAATACCCCCCCACACACACACGCACACACACATGCACACACGCACGATCCTTTTGTTATTGCGTGGCCCCTACCCCCTTCTCTTTTGGTGGCTTAATAAACTGTGAGAGTGAATAGATGTGTCAAAATGTCTAGATAATGAGGATATCAGTTGGATGACTCTGAGATGACTCCCATGGCCGTGTATGTATGTGAATACATAAGCAGGATGTGTGTGTGTATACAGTTGTATAGGTTTGGTTGTCAGTGGTGAACCACAGAGGCGGAATGCATCACTGTTCTTCATAATAAGGATATGCTCTTCTGCTTGTGAATTAAGCTACAGCAGCATTTCTTGCTCCCTCCCATCCAGATTCATGTTGTACTTGTAGTAGTGATATGTGGAGTGTGTGGACGAGACAAGACGCATACTAAGACACACACACACACACACACACACACACACACACACACACACACACACACGCATGATGTCTACAGGGGAACCAAGACTTGTTTCTTTCTAGCGAAGAGATGTTTTTTAATGAACATTTGGTCCAAACTTTCTCTGTGATCACAACGCACTTCTTCTTTTCTTTTTTTTTTCTTTTAAAATATTATTAATCGTTATAAACTAGAATGAGAGTTCAGATCTGATGTTTTAAAGAGACCGATACAGATGAAACTATGTATTTGTTGAAGTAGTCGGAGCTGTCAGCCTCTGTATACAGTTATACATATAAAGCTTTATGTGTATATGGCTGCATCCCCTCTGTCTGTCCTGGATGATTCTTGTGCTATTGTGTTACAGTACTGGTGTGACACCTAGGGGAAACTGCAGTACGGTGACCTTTGCTCTTTGACCCTTATCCTCTTCTCTGACCCCTGTGTCCTGACCCATTGCTTGCCCCATCTGCCCCCCACCTACCCCCTTTTCCCCCATAGCGTGAAGCATTGTAAGCATTTTGAGCTTTGTAAAGGTCTTTTTTTAAATACTTATTTTGTGTATAATGTAAAACCTGAAAGTGTGTACTTTGGCGGGAAAAAAAAAAGTTTTGTGTCATGGAATCATAGCTTCATTTTAACAAAACGAAAAAAAAGGTGAACTATAAAAGTAACAAACATTTACTATAAATAAAATGAAATGTTCTGCAGTAAGGAAGTACTTCTGGTGCCTTACAAATAAAGTCAATCAAATTAAGAGAACTGTGTCGCCCCTTTTATTGGTTCTCAATGTTTGCCTGTGTTCATTACATTTTTCACTTGTTTGCCTATTTCCACCGCATGTTGCCTAATATGACATGGCTAGAATACGGAAGCTAGGGTTCAACTGGTTAAACGAGTAAAATGTAAATAAGCATTGCCGTCTATCTTGCGTGTTAGGAAACGTGATAATGTTGAATATTTTGCGATGACGATATGAAAGTTTTTCTGCCTTTAGGTGTGATGATGACATGGAACCCAGGCAATGAATAGAATACAGTATGTGTTGTCACTGTCTTGTTTAAATAAATAAAAAAATCTATGGAGAGTTGTATTATTTAATGGCCGAATGTTAAAATTGTTATTCTCCATTAAAAAGATTTATTTATAAAATGATTTTAAAAATAATACAGTATGCACACATTGGAGAAAAAGAAGAAATAAATGGATTACTGTATATTTCCACCTGGCTACAGCCTCTATTTGACAAAGTATAGGTACGGCCAACTTAGCAATACAGCTTCTCACTGCTCCCTTAAAAAAAATCTTCCAATCCAAGCAAAAACATCCTTTATATCTGGATTGTTGAAATATGTATATTGCTTTTGCTATATGTGTATATTGCACATGATAGCGATACGTGTTTCATATTTTGAACAGCCCTAACTTGCTCTGAAGTGTCTTCAGAGATCATGCTTTTACTGGTGCTGACTGCATGCCCTCATTTCTGTCGCTAACTGTTACTGTTCTTTATCTCCATGTGTGGCCAACTATGATCTGACATGAATGGAGGGATGAAAGACTGCTTGAGTTGGCTTTAACCAAGCCGGACATATTAAGATCTGCGATTCCTTTGATATGTCTTAATGAATGCACAGAAGGCTGCATTGAAAGGGAAATTAAAATGTGAGAGCCCTCAGAAGGTCCCTGTAGTTCATGGCAGTTCCACAAGGAGGAAGTGTTGATTTAAAAACCGCCCTCTGTGGCACCTAAAAAGGAGGGGAAAGCCAGCAGGTATATTTTCAGAGATATGCCAAATATTGTGCTTCACCATGTGTCAAAAAGTAGCCAAGCATATTTGTGGAGAAGTTTTGTTCTCAAATCTACGTTGATTAAGGTTTATCTATTCTGTACAGCATGTTCATTATGGATATGATGTGTCCGAGGCCCTGCAGCATCACGCTCCATTTGTTACCTGAGCGAAATGCCACATTTTTACCCCATCTATTAGTACTGTGCTTCTAGAGCTCTTTATTCACACACACACACACACACACACACACACACACACACACACACACACACACACACACACACACACACACATCTGATGGGCTATTAGTTTCCCTGGCCTATGCGCCTGTTGTGAATGACAGTGTGTCCTTGTGTTTCTCTGCTATTTCCGCTCCCTCTCTTCCTCTCACACTCTCCCTCCCTCTTGGCCCCCCATCCCTCCCCCCCTCCTCCCCCCTTCCCGACTTTCTCACTCTCTCCAGTGTGTGTGCGCTCGTGCACGTAAATGTGTCCCTGGGCGTGTTGGTGGGTGCGTTCAGGAGAGAGAGAGAGAGGAAGGGAAGCATGTGAAACCTCAGTGATCTTCTGCGGTTCCAGCCTTCTTCCTCTGTTCCTCTGACTCCCTCTCTCTCTTTCTTTCTCTCCCTCTCTCTCTCTCTCCCTCCCTCCCTATGGACAGCTCTGGATCTGAGCCCGACACTTAAATAAATATAATATGAAAGTGCCCTATTTTTTTTGTCTGATGATTCTAGCATTGATGTGGCTGTAGAGCAGCGGGGTGACTTCCTCTCATACACACACACAGTGTGTGAGGAGGCACATTAGAGAAAGTGGAAATCTGTCCCGATTACACTTCAATGGTTTGATTGTAAGGATACCTTAGAGCGCCGCATCGGGGGCCTCTGTGTAGTCACAGTGTGTATATGCATGATGGTAATGCACAGGGGTCCATGCTGACATGAGAAGGTGGGGAGAGGGGACTTGTGGAGTAGTTTGTGCATCTGATATGGGGGTGCAACAGTTAATAAAACTAATCAATTTAATAGATTTGGAAAAAAATATCTACGTATTTGGGGCGGGAGGAATTCCAGAAGATTTAAAGAAATACCTTTAAAAGCCTATCTACAAGCTTGTGAGCTTGTAGATCAGCAATTATTGCTTTTTGGGATTTTTTCAATTCCAATTTTGATATGCATACTGGATGTTTGGTCTAGCACTCCACTGAGAAAACCCATTGTTAATGCGCAACCTCTTTCTTATTTTATTCTGTCGTCCTTTGGTCTCTCTCTCTCCCTCTCGTATTCTCATTCCCTCTGTTTTCTCCGTTTCTCTTGTCTCTCAATTTCTGTCATTCGCCTCTCCTCCTCTTTCTCTTCATCCTTCCCTCTCTCTGTCTCTGCCTCTCTTTAGCCTGCTGTGTTGGTTTATTCATCTGTCCCTGGGAATGGAGCCTGTCAATCTCCATCTGACTCTGTCCTCCACCCCATCCATCCATCCATCCATCCATCCGTCTATCATTCGTCTATCTACTGTATCTATCCATCTATCTCTCCCATCCACCATCTCGTCACTGCATCTCCCTGTCACTCTTACTCTTCTTTGTTCTGTCTCTCTCTCTCTCTCTCTCTCTCTCTCTCTCTCTCTCTCTCTCTCTCTCTCTCTCTCTCTCTCTCTCTCTCTCTCTCTCCTCATATCTCTGCCTGGAATATGTTTTCTTCCTGTTTCTCTCTTCAAAGCTCTTCTATTTATCTTAATTTTCTCTTTTTTTCTGACTTCTTTGTCTCCTTCTACACCCGGCATGCTCGCATGTTTGTCTCTCTCACACACACACACACACACACACACACACACACACACACACACACACACACACAGACACACACACACACACACACACACACACACACACACACACACACACACACACACACACACACACACACACACACACACACACACACACACACACACACACTTTACTTTTACTCTCTCTCTCCTTCTCCCTCTCTTTCTCTCCCTCTAGTTGGTCTCAGCTGGAGGAGCAGTCAGTGTTGACACAGCCCAGTCTTAATACAGATGCTTCCAGTGATGCACCATGGGAACCCATGTCTCTCGGCCTGCTTTTCTAATCTTGTCTCCCCTCCACACCCCCCCCCCCCCCCTCCGCTCATGTCAGAGTGTGTGTGTGTGTGTGTGTGTGTGTGTGTGTGTGTGTGTGTGTGTGTGTGTGTGTGTGTGTGTGTGTGTGTGTGTGTGTGTGTGTGTGTGTGTGTGTGTGTGTGTGTAAGTATATAGTCACCTTCTTTAAATAATGGCATAAGTCATGTTTTGAGGACATTTTTTTTTTCTTCCTAAAACAGCTCTTCATGACACTGGCAGAGGTGCCAGTGTCATGAAGAGCTGTTTTAGGAATAAATCGCCTATATCCTTATTGAAAAGGATCGTGCTGTTCCCACCCCAGTAGTATAATGGCTTACCTAGGCCTAAGTCACAAAGACGATGTGACTTAGGCCAAAAAAAATAAGTCTGGAGTAAGTTACTCCACAAATAATTTGGCCTAAGTCAGGTTTACAATTGACTAAGTGAAAACACAAATTGAAGTAATGTAATCCTCTTATGTTACATAACTGACAGACTGTGTAATTTGTACAGTATGTCAGTCATATACAGTATTGTTAAAAACTTGTTGGGTGAAATGATTAAGAAATATAGTTTGTTTTCGTTCAGGTTTTTTCTGTTTTCTGAAAAACTTTATTATTTAAGAAGGTGAGTGTACCTGACCATGCATCTTTGTTTGTATGTATGTCTGAGAGTACTGTATAATGCATCTGAGAACACATATATACATACACTGTGTGTGTGTGTGTGTGTGTGTGTGTGTGTGTGTGTGTGTGTGTGTGTGTGTGTGTGTGTGTGTGTGTGTGTGTGTGTGTGTGTGTGTGTGTGTGTGTGTGTGTGTGTGTGTGTGTGTGTGTGTGTGTGTGTGTGTGTGTGTGTGCGTGCGTGCGTGAGTGCGTGTAACAGCTGCTGTCTGTAGCAGGAAACAGACAGATGAGAACTGTTCAAACTTTAATGGCGTCATATTAGATACGAACAACCCCTCCATCTCTGTCTGTCTGCCTCTCTCCTCCACTCTGTCTATCCTTTCTCTTCTCTGCTGAAGTCCCTGTCTCTCTCACTCTCCCACTGCCCCTGATATTTTCATCTTTTTTTAATTCCTCCTCACCTCCCCCTCTCTCTTCTCTGTCCTATCTCTTTAGCACCCTTCTCGCTCAATTTCTCTCTGGCCCCCTCTCATTTTTTCAGCTTTTTTTATCCTGCCTGCCTTTATTATCTTTCTTCTCCTTTTTGCTTTTTGCTGTGTCATCTTTCATGCCTTCCTCCTCTTTATCTTTTGTCTCACTTTCTTTTCTGCAGTTATTTACTTTCTTCTCGTGAACCAATGTCTTATCTAGTTTGTGTGTGTTTTTTTTCCTAGCCATCAGAAAACAGAGAATGTTGTGAATGTCTATTCAAACCCCCAGGCAAAACATAAAGACCGTACTGGTCTGGCATGTTTAGCCCTTTGACTGTAACTTACCATGTACAGGCAAAATTTAAGAAACTTGTAGAGACTTCAACCTTTGCATTTGGTAGGTAACGAAGCACACTGAACTTTATGTTACTTTAAGTTACATTATCGTTGCATTGTATATTTTAAGTGTGGATTGACCTTGGCTTGCTGGCAGCGTGCACAAGAAATTATGACAGTGATCAGTCAAGTAGTTTGTGAGTGGATTAGAGACGCAGACAGACGCGCGCGCGCACACACACACACACACACACACACACACACACACACACACACACACACACACACGGGCAAATGCAAGATCTCTGTAGTATTGAAGTATCTGTGTTATTTTCGATGTATTGGCTATACAAAAATAGCAGATGTACAAGCTCACAGCATGTCACTTCGTGCTGCGCTGCGAGCTTGCACATCTGCTATTTTTTTTTTACATTTAAAAAAAAATCTTGAAAGTGTGAGAACTACTGATTTTAGAAGGCATTCGTAGAATCGGCCTCAGGTCTAAATGGGTCAAACCAATATTAGCTCAGTTATTCAGGGAAGTTCGGTGATGATTTAATGAGTATGGTCAAAAAGGTAAACAAACAAAATGTAAAAATAAAAGCATGAATGAAAAGAAGATTTAGTGTGTATTGACGTTGATATGGTCCTTTAACCCCTAAGCAGTGGAACTGCTGTCTAGTCGCATGTAGGACCACAGCAACCCTTACAGATCTATTTGGATCTATTTTTACACATATTGAGGGTTTTGCTTTGTGGGCAGCAACCAGGTAGGTCAATATACACCAAGAGTGTGAATGTGATCTTTGTCCACTCACTGCAGTGTATATACTGTATTTACTGTACTGTAGCTTTTATAATTGTCTAATAGTCCCTCTTTCTATTGTTCTCATGGTCATTCTCTGCCTCCCACTCCTCCATCTTACTCTCTCTCTCTCTCTCTCTCTCTGTTCAGTGTAAAGCCCTCCCCTGTGTGGTTAGTGGGCTGTTACCCAGCTGCCTTTGATACTTCCTGCTTGTCACTTCCAATCCTGGTGACAGCATGCCTGACACACGCACGCACGCGCGCGCACGCGCACACACACACACACACACACACACACACACACACACACACACACACACACACACACACACACACACACACACACACACACACACACACACACATTGGTATTCATATATGCAATCGCACACATTCACACATTAATCTGAATATACACATAACACACACACACACACACACACACACACACATTCACCTCTTCTGTTCTGTTTCTCATGCGCGTGCACACACACACAAGCGCACGCACGCACGCGCACACACACACACACACACACACACACACACACACACACACACACACACATTCAGATACTGATTTAACTCTCCTAACAAACATGCATAAGTATGCACACGTGACTTATTCTCATTCACATTAATACAACAGGTAAGGCAGCACACATGTAGTGGTAAGCGTACGCGCGCACACACACACACACACACACACACACACACACACACACACACACACACACACACACACACACACACACACACACACACACACACACACACACACACACACACACACACACACACACACACACACAAACAAACACAAACACACTGAACAACATGTTCTACACACATGTATGCATGCTTAAATACAAATGTTTCAGCACATACACAGACAAGTGTGTACTCACGCACGCACACGCACACACACACACACACACACACACACACACACACACACACACACACACACACACACACACACACACACACACACACACACACACACACACACACACACACACACACACACACACACACACAGGCATGCTGAAACACACACAAACATTGCTGGCACAGCAGTGGAGTCGACTCCCCCTCGCTGAAAGCCAAATTCATTTAGCAAGCTCTCCCTCTCTCCCCTCACCTCCCTCCCCTCCTAGCTCTATTTGCAGCCAGCCACACCACTCCTCTCCCTCCCTCCTCCTCTGGCTGCCTCCCTCACAAGCCTGCTCCTTTCTCTCCCTCCCTCCATCCATTTCCTGTCTTCTTTCAAATGTGCTCTCTTTTCCCCTCTGTGTTCTTCCGTTGCTCCATCGCTTGCTTTCTCCCTCAAACAGGGATGGATGGATGGATGGAATTATAGACAGAGAGCTACTATAGAATTTACTGTGTATATTATATACAGTTTATATATATATATATATATATATAATGTTTATATATATGTATGTATATTTGTGTATATATATAAATATACATGTATTATAATTGGCTTGATGGAGGACTGGCCGGCGGACCTCTGACGTCACTCTGCCTCAGACGAAACCATAAATCCAGATTGTATTTTGTTGCTATTTTTTAATTGGAATCCTGAAAAGTAACATTTGTATTTAATTTCAAATGCATTTAGTTATACTTATGTTAACTTTATGAACTAATACAGACTGAAGTAATTAAAGCGTTTGGAAACAGCTGAAATCAATAATATATCAGTATTCCCATATTAACCTGCGGGCCACATTAAGTGGCCCCCGGGCCGCCAGTTGCACATGTATGACATAGATAGATACTAGGAAGAGATTTATACTGTAGATAGCTACTGTAGATTCTACAGTTTCTATCTATCTATATGTACTGGAGTTAGATACTGTAGATAGATACATAGTGTTCCTTGCATTGTTTTTGTTGTTGGCAGTGTCTTAGTCTTCATCTGTTACCCTTCCTTGCATCACTCTCTCTCTGTCTGTCTCATCTCGTTGATCTCCTCATTCCGTCTTGTCTGGACGGAGGGCAGGCAGCATTGGGGGCTGAGAGGTCAGCGTCTTGCCGACAGTATTTCGGGTTCATGCTCGGCCTGTAAGCCCAAATCCCCCCTCTCCCCCAGTCCACCACCAGCAGGACTTCGATTGTCTTTATGTGTGCCTGGCCGGCTCTGGTTGGCCAGTCCTGTTGTTTTCTCGAAAGCACTTTTCTCCTGGTCCTCATCATTAATTCATCCACTGACGACCTCCATCCATCAGTGCTACATTGAGTATGAAAACACCCCGGGCTATCACACCACACTAGTGGCCTGACTTACCCCTCATGGCATGAACCCCTCACTGTTCCATCTCTCTCTTTCTGATGCACTATCTCTTTGATGCCCCCTCTCTCATTCTGTTTCTGTGGCTTTCTTTTTAAGTTATTCCCTCTGTCTCAGATCTCTCTCTCTCTCATTGCATCTGCTGTTCTCTCTCTCTCCCCTATCTATTCTCTTTGTCATACACACGCTCTGCACATACATTTTCTTTTTTGGAATATTTTCCCCAACACTTGTCTCCAAAAGTGAGTGAGTGTCGATGACAAGATAATGCATTGCTTGTAACTGGGCCACTCAACACGAAGTAATGCTAATGCTATCCCGTAAGGCCTTTCTGCTAACTCACAGATACTGTATATGATTGTCATTCGGAATCAGAATCATCTTTGTCATCACAGGTTTACAGGTGTAAAACAGTGTTAAATTTGTTTGTGCGCAAGCTCCATCGTTTTTGTTATTTCCATAAAATAGGACACAAGGAAGCTGAACCAGAACGCCTTCTGGAAACCTTGGACTACAGCTGTGCACAGTTATTAAAACCCTGTTTGACAGTCATTGTGACATGACTCACTTGACCAATGACCAATTTATGCCTATAATTTGGTGGAAATAAATCACGTTTTGTCAACACATAGTGGCATTTGTGGCGCTTCCCATGGGTGTAAGGGAATTTGCTTTTGTCCTGTTTTTGTAGTTCAGTTAGTAGTGTTTGTTTCCAAAACCATGGTCTGATCAGCCACTATATACATGTATGTTGCCCATTGTGTCTGTTAGGTCAGGTTGGTATGTTCAGTTTAAGTTGGCATTCTGTTTAGTTGACCTCTTGTATGGGCACAGAACATTAAATACACACATTTTGTAAGTTGTTTTCTATTTTGGGGTAAATAAAACCCTCTTTGTTGAAAAAAAAGAGGGCCAGCCCCAGCCCCTTGCACTTCTTTCTTTCTTAAATTGATAATGAGTTTTTCTTCTCACTTCATTGATATCCATCATTGACAGCTTACCAGCCCACAGTGTGTCCCTGCTGGTTTTCAGGGAGTAACAAGGATTTGAAAAACAGAATGGTATTCAGAAATGAACACATGTAGGCTATGCACAGTGGGCCAGGGCCAATTGAAACAATACAGTACAAAACTACTCAGTAAAAAACATGTTTTGTACGTTTGTACATTTGTTTGAGTTAAATGAACACTCCGGATCTCTTACCACCTCCCTCCGGTTTTCCCTGCCTCTATTGTTCTTTAGACTTTCTCTCCTCCTCTTTTCCTGTCTCCGTCTTCTTCCTCTCTCCCCCCTGCTGTCCACTCTCTCCTCCCCTTCCTGCTCCTCTCTTCTCTCTCTCTCCCTCCCTCCTCTTTCATGCCCCTCCCTGTGTCACGTCACCTCGGACAGCCTTGTGGTGCAGTGTTCTGAATGCAGGGTGCTGTGTGGTTGTCATGTGGTCTTACTGTGGTCTGTTTGCACTGCCACCGTGGTCCAGACTGCTTACCAGTAGACTGCTTCACCCTGTCTGGGCCTGCCTACTGACTGACTGCTGACTGGCTGGCTGGCTGGTCGGCTTGCTGACTGGCTGACTGACCACTGGCCGGCTGTCTGGGTGGGTGGGTGTGACTGGTTGACTGAGTGAGTGGGTGGCTGGCTGTCTAGCTGATATGCTGACTTGAGCTTGTAGAGCTTCTATTTTCGGCAGTTGTACGACAAAGCACAAATCTGTCAAAACATGCTTTCATACACATCTGTGTTTACATTTCCAAACACACAGGAATGGACTCGGGCACACAAACACTGTCTACACGCACGTGTGCGCGTACACACACACACACACCAACCATACAACCAACTATCCCTTTGTGACGTGCAGGACAATATTCAGGCCATTCCCATTCTCTGCTTAGTGTTGTCCAGAGTCTATCCACCCTGACAGAGACATTAGCGAATCCATCTATCATGTGATAATTATAATCTACTGACAGGCTCCTCACTAATCAAGCTAAAGGGATTACTGTCATGACTTGTGGCACAGATACAATGCAAGTCACATAATGATACTAGTCAGGTGAGAGATATAATTGTGTGTGTGTGTGTGTGTGTGTGTGTGTGTGTGTGTGTGTGTGTGTGTGTGTGTGTGTGTGTGTGTGTGTGTGTGTGTGTGTGTGTGTGTGTGTGTGTGTGTGTGTGTGTGTGTGTGTGTGTGTGTGTGTGTGTGTGTGTCCTGGGCATGACGTTAAACTGCCCCGTTGTAACTACCATTGTCAATGTAATAGGTGCAGTGGATGGACTTGCAACTTCTGTGGACTATGTAGCTTGCATACAAGAAGGCCCTGCTCACCGGTGGAATCTACCAACTGCCGACGCTACCTAACGGCCCCTCCCGTGAACAGCTACCGGAAAGAGAGGCAATAGACCCGGTGGCCTTCCAGCGGTACAGTATGTCTGTCCGCTGTCGGTATAGCAATAGGTGGACTTCCAGGCCCATGAGAACAACTACAGAGAGTGCTTTAACACCAAGCAGCAGTGCAAGACCAAGAACTTTGTTTCCTCTGGTAATCCAGCCTAGGACATACCCGGACTGGTTGTTGGAGGGTTTCGACAACTTGGGATGCCCAAACACGAAGCAGAAAGTGCTGTCTCTGCTGCCATATATGGCAAAGCCGCAACTACTTGTGCCTATGGAGTGCTGAATGACATGCGTGTTGTATCATGAGGACATATCCATGAGTTTGTGAATGCAACCTTTACTGCACCTAACATATTTGTGTCCCTGTATGCTTTCCCTGTGTGTGGACATAAATAAATCGCTAAACTGTGTGTGTGTGTGTGTGTGTGTGTGTGTGTGTGTGTGTGTGTGTGTGTGTGTGTGTGTGTGTGTGTGTGTGTGTGTGTGTGTGTGTGTGTGTGTGTGTGTGTGTGTGTTAGGGATGGGCAATATTATCGATTTTGCGATATATCGCAATATTTTATTTCGCGATACTCCAGGCCGCCATATCGATTTTTTGGGGGGAAAAAAAGAAAAAAAAATGCTTTTGCAGATACAGGCTTTATGAAAAAACATTCAAAGAACCTATCACTGATCTGCAGCTACTCAATATGTAGTGTATACAATATGTAGTTGTGATATATGTATATATCGCAATATATATCGTATCACAATATATTGCAATTATGTATCGTATTGCAATATATCGTGATATCGCAATATATCGTATATCGTGATATATCGTGATATAATCGTATCGTGACCCAAGTATCGGGATACGTATCGTATCGTGAGGTTCTTGCCAATACCCATCCCTGTGTGTGTGTGTGTGTGTGTGTGTGTGTGTGTGTGTGTGTATGTGTGTGTGTGTGTGTGTGTGTGTGTGTGTGTGTTTGTTTACACATACAGTACACAGTATAGCGCTGTGTGTGTGTGTAATTACTAATATATACTGTGTGTGTATTTATATATATATACAGTATATAATTATGTACACATACGCACACAGAATAGTGTGTGTGTGTGTGTGTGTGTGTGTGTGTGTGTGTGTGTGTGTGTGTGTGTGTGTGTGTGTGTGTGTGTGTGTGTGTGTGTGTGTGTGTGTGTGTGTGTGTGTGTGTGTGTGTGTGTGTGTGTGTGTTGGATGAGTAGAGGAGAGTGAGTTTGGGGGCAGCTCAGGACAGAAAGGGATTTGGGGAGGAAAT
>NC_139946.1:39025998-39070998 GCF_963454915.1 Gymnoscopelus microlampas
GCACTTGGAATTGTAAACATTACATTTAGTTTGACTCTGCCACAGATAAATATTGTGAAAATAGCCGATCTACAAGCTCACAACACCTCGCAGTGTGATGCACTGTGAGCTTGTAGATCGGCTATTTTCACAATGTTTGCCTCTTTCTTGCGTAATATTTGACAATTTGGCCAATTTGGTATTAAAAGTCATTAAATTTGTCACTTTAGAAATGTGCAGATACCCTGCATACACTACTGTATGTTGGTTTGTTTACTGTTGAGTGTGAAAACAATGTTGCGCATTAAGCTAATCACCTGGAGACCCCCAAAATAAGTTGGGGACCACCCTGGGGGTCACAACCCCCAGTTTGGGAACTGCTGTTCGTCGCTGTGCTGCCTAAGTGCCCTTGAGCACGGCACTGGATCACTTCCCGGGATGGAGGGGACAGTTAAATCACCCCGAAACATCCTATGTTCGTGAGTTGAAGCGTTGAGAGGGAAGAAGAGTCTTTTTATATAGACGTTACATAAAAATGCACAGATTCATTTAGTCATTCATTTACATCCTCAAATTGCCTTGACAAAACAACAATATGAAAACAAAGCAGTTGCAAAACTGAAGAACACAACCTAATGGAAACAACATTAACGAGAAGACATCAAAGAGCATACTGTAGATGATGAATCATCAACCTCCACAGCGACACACACACACACACACACACACACACACACACACACACACACACACACACACACACACACACACACACACACACACACACACACACACACACACACACACTGAGAACTGATGGACGTACAAAGAGATATAGTGGATCAATGGTCAGACAGACAGGTGGAGACAGATTGAGACAAACAGCCAGACATGAGCAGAGACGTACAGACAGACGGACGGACGGATGGACTGACTGACAACAGTGAGATAAAGATAGGAATGTTCATTTGTTGGTTACATTACTGTGTACTATTGTCCAGAGTTTGATTTGTAAAAATAAATAAAAAACAGAGGGGTTGACATTTTATTATATAGCTTACAACAAATACTGTAGCCTTTTTTTCTTTTCTTTTTTTTTTACTAATTCTCACAACTTGACCCAAACACTACGGTTAATGCATTAACATGATTATTTTATAAAATAGCTAAATTGTGATCATATCAAAGCATTATCATTATCAACATTATCAAACACTAGTCCATCCATACCCAGGGTCCGGGGATGTGCACACCCAAACTATATGCAGACCTTTGGGTCATCATGTAGCCACCCACAGCACTGGCTACAAATCCTATAGCCTGCAGGGACCGTAACCGTGACAGCTGACTTGAGCCCATATCCCGTGGCCGCGCCTGCGCAGAAACTCTGAAACGATGCTGCATACAGCATGACAGAGTTCAGAAAAACGCAAATAAGCAGCTTACATTTTGGTAAAGTGAAAAACCGACTTCGTCACTGTGTTCATATGGCAATGGTCAATGCTGTGTGCAAGTTTGCACACAGCAAATTTACATCCATTGGTTAAGCCAGTGAGGAGGGAAATGTATTCAGAAGGACAGATAGACGGAGGTTTAATATCAAACAGTCTACTGTACATTTCCCAAAAGGAAATGCATGTATTTAATTCAGTCTGACCTTTAGCAGGGATAAAACATATCTCCACCGGAAATAAAACAATAATGACCAGAGAGGGTGGATATCAAAAGCAGAGGCATGGATCCCCCCATCCATCTCAGCAAATCAACCCCTGATTGTGGTGATCCTGCATGAAAGCAACTAATTCTGGTCACAATGGAGAAAAAGAAATGAAAAAAAGAAGAAGAAGCAGAAATCAAGTTGAAAATAGGTCTGTAATGAGAACATGCACTCACATTCAGCGCTCTGGGAGACTGTTAGTTTGTCAGGCAGGGTGCTGCCAGTTTCCATTACCTAGCACAGAGCCCAGCCCTGCTGCAGTTGGACTTGGAGTGGTCTGTTTGTTCAAGAGGACTTGGCACTGTAACATGTAGCAGAGCTCACTCAACAAACACTGTGTGTGTGTGTGTGTGTGTGTGTGTGTGCGTGTGCGTGTGCGTGTGTGTGTGTGTGTGTGTGCGCGCACGCACGTGTGCGTGCGTGTGTGTGTGTGTGTGTGTGTGTGTGTGTGTGTGTGTGTGTGTGTGCGCAGGGAAGGGGTGTTGGAGCTGTAGTACACAGTAATGTGTTGGAGTGCAGAAGGGAGGCCGTTTGGCCTGTTCTTATTGCAAGGAATGCCTGCATGTATGCTTTTTGTCTCACCCCATCTGTCCTGTCTCACACACACACACACACACACACACACACACACACACACACACACACACACACACACACACATACACACACACACAGGGTTACAGAGGAAACAAAAGGGGACAAGCACACACACACATGCACGTGCCCATGCACACACACACCCACACACATGGACACACGGAAACACAAGGAGACACACACACACGCGCTCGCGCACACACACAAACACCGGACACACACAGATGCACAGGGACACGCACACAGATGCACACAGACAGACACACAGACACACACACGCACACACGCACAGACGCACAGACGCACAGACACACACACACACACACACACACACACACACACACACACACACACACACACACACACACACACACACACACACACACACATACACACACAGCAGGAGCGCATTTTATGTGTGCAGTTGAACACACACAGCCAGCTGTGTATGGCCAGTTGAACAACAAGATCTCCCCTAGGATTCTCCAAACATGGCATCATGAATTTTTCAACGCTGACATCTACCGTCTGCACCCCAGCCAGCAGACGCATGCACGCACGGGCGCACACGCACACACGCACACCCACGCAAGCACACGCACGCAAGCACACGCACACGCACACACGCACGCACATACGTACGCACATCCGCAAACACAAATACAGACACATTTACCCCCCCCCCACACACACACACACACACACACACAAACACACAAATATCTACATGTAACCACGTACTATATAATAATGCACCCAAAGACAAACGCAAACACATGTGCATGCAGAGATCGAGAGATGTAGACGTGCACTGCACACGTGCACACACAGACAAATACACACACATTTCCAAGGAAATCAGAACACACACAACTCTGAACACAACTAATCATTCACCTAAATACACACACACTTACTTGCTTATGGTTGTCCATCGAATCCGATGATGACGTCCACTTATGTCCTTAGCGGTGGGTTCGCAGGTGGCTAAAAAGTCCTATCCTGGAACCACATGTTCTATTGCAGGTAGGGCATGTGTAGGTTGTAGTGGCGGTAGTGGTGATGGCAGTCATGGGTGTGTTCCTCCTGTGTCTCTGTTGTTGCCTTCTGGCAGTCCTGTCCTCCTCCAGCCTGTGAGTTCCTTCGTGGCAGCGCTGCCGCCATGAGTCACGGTCAGCAGCAGCAGTCTCAAGATCCTCAGGCCTGATCTTGCACTTCTTCAGTGAAGTCTTTAGCTGGTCCTTATACCTCTTCTTCGGCCCCCCTGCCAAGCGTCGGCCGTGGTGTAACTGGCCATACAACACTCTGCGGGGCAGTCGGTCTTGAGGCATCCGGATCACATGTCCAAGCCAGCGCAGTTGGTGCTGGGTAATAGTGGCCTCGATACTTCGGCAGTTGGTTTTCGCCAGTAACTCGGTATGAGGGACACGATCACGCCAGGTGAGGCCCAGGATGCGCTGTAGGCATCCAATATGGAAGCGCTCCAGGGTCTTGATGTGACGGCTGTATGTGGTCCATGCTTCACAGCTGTAGAGGAGGGTGGTGATGCAGACAGCATTGTAGACAGCAACTTTTGTGTGCAGGTGGAGGTTGTTGTTCTGGAAGACCCGGCGCCGTAGCCTTCCAAAGGCAGCCGATGCCTGCTTGACCCTGTTTTGAATTTCGCAGTCGATGCTGCAGTCCTCAGAAAGGATACTGCCCAGGTATTTGAAGGATGGTGTTATTTCTAGTGGCTTGTTGTCGATGGTGAAGACAGGCAGGGTGTGTGGGGTACTGGAGCTCCATTGGCAGACCACTTCTGTCTTGGCGGTGTTGACAGACAGACCCATCCTGCTGTAGGCCCTGACAGCCACATCAAGGATGGTCTGCAGGTCGTGTGGAGAGTGCGCCACCAGAGCGCAGTCATCTGCATACTGCAGCTCGAGGACCCTCTCCATGGAGAGTTTGGTTTTTGCCTGTAGCCTCCTGATATTAAAGAGGTTCCCGTCCAGTCTGAAGTCCACTGCCACCCCACTGCTATCCTCAAGCTCCTCCTGGAGAAGCTGGGTGACACATAGGAGGAAGATATTAAAGAGCACGGGTGCTAGTACACACCCTTGTCTTACCCCCGTGCGCACAGGGAAAGATGCAGACTCTTGTCCTCCAATGGTCACGCAGGCCATCATCCCATCGTGGAACTGGCGGAGCAGGTTTACAAACTTGGCTGGGCAGCCAAACTTGGCAAGCACGCTCCACAGCAGCTCCCTGTTCACAGTATCGAAGGCCTTAGAGAGGTCGATAAAGGCCACAAAGAGGTCCTTGTGTTGTTCCCGGCACTTCTCCTGAAGTTGCCGTGTTGTGAAGATCATATCGACCGTACTCCTGTTCTTCCTGAACCCACATTGTGACTCAGGTAGCATCGACTCTGTGATGTTATTGATCAGCCTCTGTAGCATCACCTTGGCCAGTACCTTACCAGCAACAGAGAGCAGAGATATCCCCCTGCTGTTACCACAGATGGACTTGTCACCCTTGTTTTTATAGATGGCGACAATATTGGCGTCCTTCCACTGTTGGGGTATGCTCTCCTCTTTCCAAGCCATCAGTATGTACTGATGGAGAGTCCTTGTACACAGGTACCCTCCTTCCTTCAGGAGTTCGGCAGGGTTGTTGTCAATGCCAGGGGACTTGTTGTTCTTTAGGGCATGGACGGCTTTTCTAACCTCTGTGAAGGTTGGTGGCTGGCTGAGGTCATGGATCGGGGGACGTTCAGGCAGTTCTTCCAAAATAGTGTGATCTGCAGAAGAATGTTGGTTGAGAAGGGCATCAAAGTGTTCAGCCCACCTCAACAGGATCTGGTTTTGGTCTTTCAGGAGTGTGAGACCATCTGCTGTTTTCAAGGGTGTGACAGAGCAGCTTTTGGGGCCATAGATGCTTTTTATGGAGTTGTAGAAGTTGTGCATATCCTTTTTATCTGCATACATTTGTATTTCCTGAGCCTTATTTGTCCACCAATCATTTTGCAGGGTTCGCATGGTCTTTTGGGCTTCCCTGCGAGCTACCTGCCACTGCTGCCTGATTGAACACACACACACACACACACACACACACACACACACACACACACACACACACACACACACACAATACACACACAATACACACACGCACGCACGCGCTCTCACACACACACACACACACACACACACACACACACACACACGCACACACGCACACACAAATAAATACACATCCAGCTTTCCTTACACACAAATTACATCCATATTTCTGGTCTCTTACTGTTGTTGCTCTCTCTCTCTCTCTCTCTCTCTCTCTCTCTCTCTCTCTCTCTCTCTCTCTCTCTCTCTCTCTCTCTCTCTGACCAATAGTCCACATCTGCTCCCGAGAACCTTTGCCAGTGCATTTTACACTAACCTAATGCATTCTACTGTCTCACTGTGAAGGATAGAGGGAGAGGGTAGGACGACAGACTTTACTGTACAGGTGAACAGAGATGAGAGAAGGACAGAAAGAGAGAGAGAGAGAGATCATGGGGGAATCAGACAGACAGACAGACAGACAGACAGACAGACAGACAGACAGACAGAGAAACCTACAGGGTAACAGAGATCAGGCTATGTCACATGAAAGAAACATAGAACAGCATGAGATTGTTTGGCTCATGTGAAAGGAAATGATGGAGAGAAACACTGAAGATGTCGTACGGCGGTGTTGCATGACGAAAATAGAAGCTTAACGTGGATGCAATTAGTTGCAAGCTTGTAGATCTGCTGTTTTCGTACGACAGAGCATAAAGCACACGAGAAGATGTGAATGTGCCCTGAGGAGTTGTATCTTTTTGTGCGTGCGTGTGTGCGTGCGTGCGTGCGTGCGTGCGTGCGTGCGTGCGTGCGTGCGTGTGTGCGTGCGTGCGTGCGTGCGTGCGTGCGTGTGTGTGTGTGTGTGTGTGTGTGTGTGTGTGTGTGTGTGTGTGTGTGCTATGGAGACAAGATAGAGAGACCGACTTGTGTTTTGTTTTATGCATAACTTGAACTCCCCTGCTGTCATGCACGGACACACACAGACAGACAGAGAAAGCAGATGAGGGAGAGGAGAGAGAGAGAGATAGAGAGGGAGGGAGGGAGAGAGAGAGAGAGAGAGAGAGAGAGAGAGAGAGGGAGAGGGAGAGGGAGAGGGAGATGGAGAGAGAAAGAGAAAGAGAAAGAGGAAGGACAAGAAAAGGGAGGAAGAGATAAAAGGAGAAATATTCAAAGGAAAAACAGAGAGAGGGAGAGAGAGAGGTAGAAAATATAGGAGACAAAAGCACATGGGAGAGAGAGAGAGAGAGAGAGAGAGAGAGGGAGCGAGGGAGAGAGAGAGAGAGAGATAGAGAGAGAGAAGTATTAGAGGGGGTTGCATCTGCTGCAGCCCGCACAGTAAAAAAACATCAGTGCTAATGTATCCCTTTGTGTGTACAGACACATACCAAATGGACCCTTATGGGTCCATAGGGTTACATTTGAACACGCTCAGAGTTAAAATTAACACTGAGGATCTTTACTGTGTGCCCGCATCCCAATTAGTCACACAATTGGCCTGAGCCAAGCAGGCTGATTACAGCATATATACTGTACTGTACTACTGCCTGGAGGCACTGTTAATACCCCTGTACTGCATGGGTGGAAGAACACACACACGCACGCACGCACACGCACACGCGCACATGTACATAAACACATACACATCTTGTGCATACACAGAAAAATACTCAGTATTAATTAATACACGCGCGCGCACACACACACAAACAAACAAATGTATATACTGTACGTTTACACAAAGGCAAGCATTATACATAACATGCACACAATACATATTCACATGGTCGTGTAGACCTACTGTACGTACAGTAATGGTGGGCTGTATACTACATGCACAGATCGGCAGATTGTGCATTGTTGCCTGTGAATTTAAGCATATCAATCCTATGTGTTATGAAGATGCAGCATGAAGCATTAGGGCTGCATCGTGGTAGGTGTAGTGGTGGAAAGTAACTAAGTACATTTACTTAAGGACTGTACTTAAGTACAATTTTGAGGTATTTGTACCTTTTACTTGAGTATTTCCAATTTCCAATACTTTTACTTCTACTCCACTACATCTCCGAGGCAAATATTGTACTTTTACTCCACTACAATTATTTGACATTTTAGTTACTAGTAGGCCTACTTTGCAGATATACATTATGACATTATAAAATATACATTAACCACTCTATCCCTATGTTATACCTAGGCTATTTGAAAATAGCCGATCTATCTGCTATTTTCATGTTAGTACTTTTACTTTTGGTACTTTAAGTACATTTTGATGCCAATAATTTTCTACTTTTACTCAAGTAAATTTTGAATTCTGGACTTTTACTTGTAACAGAGTATTTCTACATTGCAGTATTGATACTTTTACTTAAGTAAAGAATTTAAGTACTTTTTCCACCACTGGGTAGGTGTCATCATGCTTTCACATATTATAGAAAGAGACGTTATTGAGAGCGTGTGAATGAAGGCTCTCATGTGAGCTCATGCCCTCACATACATCATAAAAAACCTGCATAAAAACACACACAGCCTACACACTCTTTTGCACACATACCGCACATACGGTACAAAAACGCCATCAGGCAAATATGATTTATAGAACAAGTCCAGGGACGCACACACACACACACGCATACAGGGACGCACACACACGCATACGGAGACACACACAGACACACACACACACACACACACACACACACACACACACACACACACACACACACACACACACACACACACACACACACACACACACACACACACACACACACACACGCACCAAACATGCAGCCTTTCCACTAGCTCTCCTCCCTCCCTCTGTGTCCCCATTATCTCTCTCTCTGTCTCAAGAGAGAGAGAGAGAGAGAGAGAGAGAGAGAGAGAGAGAGAGAGAGAGAGATAGAGAGAGAGAGATCTCTACCATCATACCAACACTCTCCATTCTACTGTATGTTAGAGTGAGAAACTGAGAATGACTTGATGATGCTTGGTTGCACTCTTACTGAGTCTTACTGATGATTCCTATTCCTTGCCTTATGTATGTATGTATGTATGTATGTATGCATGTATGTATGTATGTATGTATGTATGTATGTATGTATGTATGTATGTATGTACTTATGTATGTACTGTACGTGCACACACACACACACACACACACGCACGCACGCACGCACGCACGCACGCACACAACCATGCATGCATGCCCACACATACACACTCTGTTCTGTAACCACCAGGAACGGAAATAAATGGGATGCCGCTAATTATGGCTCAAAGTGTGACTGAATACGTTCCACACATATGGAGGTGCTATACTAGCAGACAGGAAGTCACATTTGCCCTGCAAATACGCACGCAATCACACCCAAATACGTCAACATGTTTATATGAACACATGCACACGACAACACACGCACGCACGCACGAACTAACACACACACACACACACACACGCGCGCGTGTGCTCGCACGTAACAAACACTGGCATTCACACAAGCACATACACACACGTACAACACAAATACAGGCACTCACAGACACATGCACACACTCACACTATAGCTAAATGTTTGCACTACGAGGTCAAAAGATCACATATGCTGCCTGTTGCTCTGGGACCCGCACAACGCACCTCAGGTATACGTACACATGGCAGTATTTTCACTCATGGTTGGGTATGTGTATGTGGGTGCCTGCGTAGTGCGTATGTATTTGTGTTTGCACACATATACCTCCTTCCCCAGGTTGTGGGGGAACAGGGTTCTATTTATCCAATGTCAACCAACACAGAGTTTATCCAGAGTTCCACATCATAGGGATAGGTTTTCTCCCACTGTCGTTTCCCATTACCGCATGGATTAGTCAGTGGAGATCTGGGATTCCTCGCGCCGCTGACTGTTGACTGACAACTGAGGGGGAGGACTGCCCGATGTATACTTAGTCGGGTGCTGGTGTCGCACGCCGAAAATAGACGATCCATAAGCTCACAACGTGTCGCGCTGTGATGCATTGTGTGCTTGTAGATCGGCTATTTCTGCATGCCGTGACACTGGCGCACAACTAAGTATAACTCAGGCTGAAGGGGCACGGAGAGAAACACAGAGAACATCATTGGTTGGTTGGTTGGTGAGGATAGTTTTTCTTTATATGTGCTTTAGGAAAATGTGGATGGTTGTCTTTGTGTGTAATTTCAATTTTGCTGCCGATTTAGTGTACTTGGTGTAGATGAATTGAATGCTACATAATACTAATGATAGATTAATAGATTATGAAAAGTAATTGCAGTGGTGGAAAGTAACTAAGTACATTTACTTAAGTACTGTACTTAAAATACAATTTTGAGGTATTTGTACTTTACTTGAGTATTTCCAATTTAATTTCCAAAACTTTTACTTCTACTAATTACATTTCAGATATAAATTATTATAAAACATACATTAACCACTTTAGCCCTATTTTATACATAGGTTATTTTATTGCAGCATTGGTACTTTTACTTAAGTAAAGAATTTGAGTACTTTTTCCACCACTGAGTCATTGATAGTTGCAGCACTACATGCAGTATGTGTATTGCTGATAAGATACAGTGGGTTTGGAGTGGGTGGCATGGACCTCATACTGTAAAATCCTCTGTAACCTGTGATGTGTGCTGTGTTTATGAAGGACAATACAATACTTGAATTACAATTCAATACAAGCTAAGACATGAAAACAAGTAAAACAGGAGTTGGGAGTTTTTTTTTTTTTTTTTTACAGTGCAGCAGCTTTATGGTGGGTTTGCGACAAAACCTGTCATTATGGTGAAGCAAGTCTAGACACAGAGAGTATCACAATATCACAACCAAATGAGATGGATGCAACAAGCAAGCACTGAGAGAGGAGGAGCGTGTGTGTGTGTGTGTGTGTGTGTGTGTGTGTGTGTGTGTGTGTGTGTGTGTGTGTGTGTGTGTGTGTGTGTGTGTGTGTGTGTGTGTGTGTGTGTGTGTGTGTGTGTGTGTGTGTGTGTGTGTGTGAGCGAGTGTGTGCATTCCTGATATAGAAGACCACATTTGGGGACAAATGTTGGATATAAACCCAGATTATGGACATCAGCATATCAAATTGGGATGTTTATTGGTTTATGGATGTTTGTTATAGTATATAGGTTAGGGTGGGGGTCGGTGTTGCTGTTGGGGTTACGGTTAGGGTTGGGGTTATGGTTTAGGGTGAGGCAATATGGAATGAATGTCAGTCAATGTAATGTTCCCACAAGTTTGCAAAACTAACAAAGTGAGAGAGAGAGAGAGAGAGAGAGAGAGAGAGAGAGAGAGAGAGAGAGAGAGAGAGAGAGAGAGAGAGAGAGAGAGAGAGAGAGAGAGAGAGAGAGAGAGAGAGAGAGAGAGAGAACATGCTGCCAGAGGCAATTAGGTACAGACTAGAGGTGTCCAGCACACCCTGTGGCAATGAAGCCTATCTATCAGAGCAATCGATGCTTGCTGACGTGTGTGTGTGTGTGTGTGTGTGTGTGTGTGTGTGTGTGTGTGTGTGTGTGTGTGTGTGTGTGTGTGTGTGTGTGTGTGTGTGTGTGTGTGTGTGTATTCCTGTGTGTGCATGAAGGAAAGATGAAGAGAGGGCAAGAGAGTTTATTTATGTGTTTTGTAAATATTTTAGGTCTCACCTGTTTTTGAGAGGGGTATTATAGCACCTGTTTGTAAGATACACACAATATACAGTATTATATATACTGCATGTGTGTGTATACGAGAGAGAGAGAGAGAGAGAGAGAGAGAGAGAGAGAGAGAGAGAGAGAGAGAGAGACACACAGACAGAGAGACAGACAGACAGACAGACAGACAGACAGACAGACAGAGGGATGGTCACAGATTGACATGTGTGTTTGAAGGCAGACAGAAATGAAACTGCACTGTAGGCTAGTATAGTATAGCAGCTACACTGAAGGGTCTGAACCGTGCATGTTCAATAGACTCAGCCATGCAGGTCAGCCTACATCTAAGCATAGGCTGCATAGATTTTGCATCGAATTCTGTACACATCGATGTGTGAGGTTCCATATTTGGTGTGGAATAAAAAGAGAAAGAAAACAGTCCATCTCCATCCTTGTTTTTATTTGTTATTGTTGTTCATAAATGAGTCTCGAAGTGTGTGTGTGTGTGTGTGTGTGTGTGTGTGTGTGTGTGTGTGTGTGTGTGTGTGTGTGTGTGTGTGTGTGTGCGTGCGTGCGTGCGTGCGTGCGTGCGTGTGTGTGTGTGTGTTTGTGTGTACACGCACATCGCACACACGTTAGAAATAGTGGGATTGAAATTAACGGCGGAATTTACTGAGCATTTATGTAGCGTGACTGACAGCGGGAGGGAGTCGGTAGAGAGAGAGAGAGAGAGAGAGAGAGAGAGAGAGAGAGAGAGAGAGAGAGAGAGAGAGAGAGAGAGAGAGAGAGAGAGAGAGAGAGAGAGAGTGTGTGTGTGTGTGTGTGTGTGTGTGTGTGTGTGTGTGTGCGTGTGTGCGCGCGCGCGCGCGCGCGCAAGACGTGCGTGTGTGCGCGCGCGCGCGCAAGACGTGCGTGTGTGCGCGCGCGTGCGGTGGTTGCGTGCGTGCGCAGAATAATTGGAACTTCAATGCCCACAATCCCCACAGACTCTCTCCCGCCCGCATCCTGTCAGCGACCAAGCCGAGTCACCATTGGCCGCTGCTTCCAGTCACGTCACAGCCCAACGTGGGCTCCTTTGAAGACGATTGGTCAGCCTAGGGGACCCGGTCGTCCAATCGTAAGCCAGAGAACGCTTCGACACACAGTGCAGCCTTTAAGGTGGAACCGAAGAGTTGCAGGCGTCTGCCTTTTTTTATTCTAAATTAAGATGTGTAAGAAGCTTCAGTGGTGGAAAAAGTACTCGAATATTTCACTTAAGTAAAAGTACCAATACTGTAATGTAGAAATACTCTGTTACAAGTAAACGTTCGGAATTAAAAATGTACTTGAGTAAAAGTACAAAAGTATTAATTGGCATCAAAATATACTTTAAGTACCAAAAGTAAAAGTACTCGTTAGGCAGAATGTCCCATTTCACAAGTTTGAAATGTATTTAAAATAACTAAAAATCATTTGAAAATAGCAGATCTACAAGCTCACAATGCCTTGAGAGGTTGTAGATTGGCTATTTTCAAATGGCTGAAATGTATATGGGGCTAAAGTGGTTAATGTGTGTTTTGTAATAATAATCAAAATCAAAAAGTAACTAGTTTTCAAATAATTGTGGTGGAGTAAAAGTATAATATTTGCCTCTGAGATGCAGTGGAGTAGAAGTAAAAGTAGGCCTACTGAAAATTGGAAATACTCCAGTAAAGTAAAAAATACCTCAAAATTGTACTTAAGTACAGTAATTGTAACATGAATTTCCGTCGCTTTCTTAATTTGACTAATGAGGAAAAAATGACGACACCCACTATTAGCTGACTGACCGCAGTGTGGACTATAGTCCAACATTAAGCCACAATGTTCATAATGACGAATGTTAGGTCTGGGCTTTGGTTTCGTCTTTGGCTCTATTTTGTTCTTCTGTCTATCCACTGGCCTTTGGTGTGGTCTACCTCTATTTCATCTGTCTTGTAGCTAACAGTGTGGAATAAACTCCCATTACACCTAAAACAGGCAGCCTCTGTCGATAGCTTTAAAGCACAGCTCAAGACCTATTTCTTCACTCTTGCTTTTAGCTGACTCTTTGGTTGATTTTTAAGTCCTCACTGTATTGCCTATTTTAATGTTTTATGCTTTTGCTTTTATTTTATTTTATTTTTTGTTTGCTTTATTGTTAAATTGGTTGTAAGTAACTGTAACTGTATTCTTGCTCTGTAAAGCACTTTGCGCTGCATTTCATGTCATGAAAGGTGCTATACAAATAAAGTTTATTATTATTATTATTATTATAGCGAGTAGCAGTGGTGGAAAAAGTACTCAATGTTTTACTTAAAGTAAAAGTATCAATACTGCAATGTAGAAATACTACTAATAAGTACAGTACTTGAGTAAATGTACTTAGTTACTATCCACCACTGGCGAGAAGCGACAGCCATTTTTCAAATTCAAGTTCACAGCAGGTTCACAGTCATTATGGGTTGGTACTTGGGTGGACTTTCATGGCCTTTCAACAGGTGACCTAGTCCTAGGCAACCATGTTCTGAACATAGACTGTGGTTCTGAAGGTACAGCAATAGCCTAATATCAGTTTGACAAATAATTGTTAAGTCAACAGTAACGCCATCTTTTAGTCTTGCTAATTATGCATATTTTCAGAGTTAACCAATAGCTTTGTGATTGAAACATACTGTTAACCCACACAGCCTATCCACGTGAGTCTCCCTGGTTCACTTTAGGTTCGATACATAGGCCTGCTACATAGACCTTTCCACACTTGAAAACATACACGTTCTAAATGCGTCCGCGTTTATTTCCTGTTGCAGTGTTTGTGAATATCAGTAGCTGACAGGAAATAAATCTGGATCCAAGCTGTTCCCTAACAATGCAATGCCACAGACAAGGTCAATTACTATGACTGGGTTCGGTTTACTTTCTTTTCAGTCTGTACAACACAACGCAACACAACACGTATAACGTGTCTCATTTTCAAGCATGTTGTGTTATTTCATTGTTTTTTTTACAGTAGAATTTACAGAAGGATATGGAAAAAACAGCTTTTTGGCTGCAGTGGTTTCTTTTTTCATTTATTGTATTGAATACTACCAGGTCTAAATCACGGTTTAGATGGCTAGAATACAGGAGTGGAGACGTGGAGTTGATGAGGATACCACACCAGTAGCCCCCTTTTTTTTAAACTTAATTGTATCGTTCCCTCCTAGCAGGTGTCTGCTGTAATGTTAAAGCAGCACTATGTAACTTTCCTCTTCTACCCCGGATTTGAGCCCGGTTTTCTAAATGCTCCAGCATCTCTCTGCTGTGTCAGCCTGTTTGTCTTAATGGCTGCCTGTTTATCTCTTTGTTCCTCTCTCTCTCTCTCACTCTCTGTTTACCTGCCTGTCTATATGTTTCAGGCACCACAAGAAAGTCTGGGGAATAATTGCTTGTGTAATCCACTTCAGACAATTAGATAACCATTATTAGTGCAATGCCTTTAGATATAGGAAATATGGTGGAGAGAGTACCTCAGGCATGGAGAGGTGGGCAGAGAATGAAAAGCAGGCAGAGTTAAGAGAGAGAGAGAGAGAGAGAGAGAGAGAGAGAGAGAGAGAGAGAGAGAGAGAGAGAGAGAGAGAGAGAGAGAGAGAGAGAGAGAGAGAGAGAGAGAGAGAGAGAGAGAGAGAGAGAGAGAGAGAGAGAGAGGGGGGGGTGTAGAGAACCATGGAAAATGCTAATTTACCAGCACATAGGAGGACAGGTGAAATATATTATCCATTCAAAATATTTTTTCCAGACTATTAATCCCATTATGATGACTGTCATTTGGAAGTAGAGTCAGCAAAGTATGGAAGATACAGTAAGCGTTCAGTCACAGTGGAGTTATTGCCGTTTGAAAAGCCTCTCACTGCACCCCCGGCTTCAAGTATGCAGTTCTGCTTTTACTTGTGTGAGATGAGTAGATTACTATGCTACTGATAGTATACTGATTGTAGGGAACATTTCATTCTCTGTTTGGGACTTGTTGATAAAGAAAACATAAGAAATGATCTGTGTGTGTTATTTGAACATGCCAACATGCTCCCAACAGGGCTGCTAACTAACGATTATTTTGATAATCGAATAAATGCAGATTATTTTAACGATTAATCAAATTGTAGCTATTATTTAGCTATTATCTTTTAAATTTAGTTTGAGGTTATTTTAGGCATGTTCTCACTAACAAGAAAGACAATAAACATGGTCGATAGTGCATGTGAAACTCTCAGCAGATTGTAAGGAAATAGAGATGCTCACTCCTCAGCTTAGTTACATTTAGAAAGAACTATGTTTAAGTTCGTTGCCATTTGATTACTAAATTAGTTGGCAACTAATTTAGTAATCGATTTGTATTTGATTAATCGTTGCACCCCTACTCCCACAACACCTTGTAGCTATTGAAATAGAAACACTTTATTTGCCAGGTACAGGTTGCATACAATGAATTTTCTTGGCATGTGGTCCAGTTACAACCCAACCGTAAACAACGAATTACTTGACATAGTCCTCTTTGCACCCTTGGGAGCATAGGGCATCCACCATGGATGGCCTCTTCTGCACAACGTATTTAGCTTCCTGCCAGGTGGTGCAGATACTTAGCTCATCGAGCGCAGACCACCTTCAGTTTGTTTTTGGGCTCACGGGCATCCTCTTTTCTTGAGGATTGTCCAGAGCCTGTCTTGTAGTGTTGGTTGGCTGTTACACTTTTTTGTAAGTCTGATCTATCTCCAGTTTCTTCTTTTGATTTGATTGTTGATTGTCGCTCCTGATTTGTCTGTTTCCAGACACAAACCAGGAGTGTTAAACCATATAAAATGTTGTTTTAATATACAAAACTATCGACAAAACGAATGGTCTAACATTGCAGATAAGCTTAAGGGTTTGATTTAGGCTGTCCTTACACAGTGGTGTAACTTTGCACAGGTATGCATGGTGTTTGGCCCTTGCTTTTCGTGGCATCGTTAGTCCTGGGAGGGGTGGGTGGGTTTGCTTATTATTTTATTTTATTGAACCTTTGTGTTGTTTTTAAGTTGTGTATGTATATGTATCTTGTTTTTGTTTAATTCTTTTTTTATCCATGATGCATCTACAGTATGTGTACTGGCATAATTGTATTGCTGATATAACCCTAGTGGGTAATTTTGGGTCAATTTGGACACTCAGATGAGGATGTTACTGTGCTTTGTGACTTTTGGTAGGGCTCTGCTCTGGGACACACTCCGGCTGAACTACAAGTTATCAAACACGGCATTAGTGTGTCCCCGGGATTCCCCATGGATACCAAGACCTCGTCTGAGATCCAATTGTGTCAGATCAATGCACGTCTGATCCAGTTCAAAGACAGTGTTGCCCTAGATAAACTCATTACAAGAAGCCCCAGTCTTGTACACATGGAAAGGCTCTAAATACCTGGTCTTAATGGGTCCAGGTATGGAACACTAATGCCAGACGCTACCTCAGATAGCAGGTGCATCTAAGCCAAGAGTGAAAAAATAGACCTTGTTCTGTTCCTATATTGGGGCTGTTTGTGAGAGATTACAGCATGCTGTTTTCAGCTGCTAGTACCGTACATTGAAAAGTGACACGTGCATTAGGGTGTGTGTGTGTGTGTGTGTGTGTGTGTGTGTGTGTGTGTGTGTGTGTGTGTGTGTGTGTGTGTGTGTGTGTGTGTGTGTGTGTGTGTGTGTGTGTGTGTGTGTGTGTGTGTGTGTGTGTGTGTATAAACTGTGGCGTTGACAACAGGCATAAAGTTATCAATCTCAGAAAGGGTGTGTGTGCTCGTGCATAACAAGTGTGTGCAGTGTGCACACAGTGGTCGTGTTTGCATGTGAGTGTGTCTGTGTGCGTATGTGTGCGATAACATATCTGTTTGAGTGTGACTCTGACTTTGGGCATAACTGATTGCTTTGTCTGCCTGACCACAATTGAAAGGGGATCCATCTCTCCTTTTCTCTCTCCCCTCGCCTCTCTTTCCTCTATACCAGTGGTTCACAAAGTGGGGTCCGGGGACCCCCAGGGGTCCTTGGGGGTGTTCCAGGGGGTCCCCAGCAAAATTAGTTAACATAGCATCACAATCATTTGAACAACTTTATCCATTTATATGTTGGCTATTTAAAAATAGCAGATCTACAAGCTCGCAGCGTGGCACAAAGTGACACACTGTGAGCTTGTAGATCTGCTATTTTTGCAGAATCTTTCAGAATTATTTGGAAAAATATCGAAAATGTTCGGAACATTTTGAATAATGTTGATCATTTGTTATCATAAATCTTCTCTTGTGGGGGTCTCTGGTACAAACCCTTTTCAGATGGGGGGGGGGGGGGGGGGGCGCGTTCAAATACATATCAATGTGGGGGTCCTTGACATGAGAAAGTTAGAGAACCACTGCTCCAGGTCTCTGTGACAGGGTATCTCTCTCTATCTCCTCGGCTCCACCTTAAGGGGAGCTTTAGCAGCCTGTCGTGTTTGTGTTGAAGCCAACAGGCACAATATATTACAGTCTAGAGCTCTGCTGCTGAAAAGCCTGCTGGATCCTCTACTGACCTGCTGTTCTTTGCTGCTTTCCCCTCGTCTTTCTTTCCACATTTAGATTAAAAACAAAGCTCACTCACTCTGTTCTATCCCTCCCTCCTTTTTCCTTGTCCTCCTCTCTTCCACTGATATACAGCTTCTTCTCCTCCAACAGCTCCGGACAGACAAGAGGTTGTGCTTTCAGTTGGGGAAGAAGAGAGAGAGAGAGAGAGAGAGGGAGAAGAAGATAAGGGAAGAGAAGAACGAGAGGAGGAGGAGGACGGCGAACGGAGGAGCAGGAGTGTTTATGTTCGTCGGAGGGCTCCGGTGAACGGACAAGAGGAGCAGCGGGAAGGAGCAAAGCAGGAGGAACAGAGGGAGGGTCGGCTGCCTGGATGAGATCCTCAGTGTCATGTCAGTGCGTGCATGAGGACCTTGACTGATCACAGGAGTGAGGAAGAGACAGAGAGGAAGGAAGGAGTGAGTGTTTTTGTTTTTGTTTGAGAAAGAGACAGAGAAACCGATGAGACTTTGGAGGAACGGAAAAGAGGGGAGAGAAAGATCCAAAGTGGAAGTCTGAGGATCTTAATTATTATTATTTATTTTTTTTACGGTGGGATCTTTGGATAAAAACGGATTGATGGAAGGACGGGCTGAGCTCTGCCTCTTGTGTGTCAACAGGAACCCATCTTAGAAGAGAGAGAGAGAGAGTCCGACCTCTAAAGAAGAGAGAGAGACACAGACACAGACAGACTGACTAGAAGACTGCTGTCTTCATCCCAGCTAAAGAGCAGGGACTTTAAGTGTGTGTGTGTGTGTGTGTGTGTGTGTGTGTGTGTGTGTGTGTGTGTGTGTGTGTGTTTTTCTGTGTGAGTGTGTGTCTGTGTGAGTGTGACCGGTGGAGGGCAGAGGAGTGGAGGGCCAGGGGACTAACCTGGCCATCAAACGGACTGCCAGCCTCTCCTCTCCTGGGATCATGTACCCTCAGGGCAGGCATCCGGTAAGTGCCCCCTCACGTCTCTCTGTCTCTCCCACTATCTCTCTCTCGCCTCTCTGTCCTCTCTCTCTGTATCTCTGTATCTCTCTGTCTCACTCACTCACTCTCTCTTTCTCTCTCTCTCCTTCCTGCTCTTACCCTTTCCACTCTCTCCACTTCCCATCTCTCTCCTCCGGTGTTTGTCTTTGACTCTCCTGCATTTGGGGACATGGGGCTGCACTGTAATATGAGGAGGGTGAGTGAGTGGTGAGGCGAGGGGGGGGGGGTGTTTGGGCTACAAGAATCTCCCTTGTGTACACACACGTACACACACACACACACACACACACACACACACACACACACACACACACACACACACACACACACACACACACACACACACACACACACACACACACACACACACAGACACCCCTCCCAATCCCCGTCAGCTGCGCCCAGGTGCCTTTGAGATCTGGTCGAGGGCGAGCTGGGTGGGCGGCATAACTGAATCTTGCTCTACTTCTCAGCTTTATATATACTATATACTTTTGTGTGTGTGTGTGTGTGTGTGTGTGTGTGTGTGTGTGTGTGTGTGTGTGTGTGTGTGTGTGTGTGTGTGTGTGACACTGTGACACTGTGACACTGTGACTGTTCATCTGTGGCTGTGTTTTGGGTGGTATTTTACTTTGCCATTTAATTGTGTCTTTCTATTTCTGGTTTGTCTAGGTGCTCATTTCTCTCACCACAGAGCCTGTAACATCTGCTTTGCAATTAAATTCTGACTAATTTCAATATCCAATAAAAAAAAACTGTCCATAAGAAAGATATCGAAAACATTGTTTCATAATAAATCTTTCACTTCCTTGCCTCTACTTTGTCCCTTCATTAGCAACTAGCGAGAGCCTGGCCTGTTCTTATTTGACTTGTCCTGATTAGATAGAAGGTTAAATAAATTAAACAAGTAGCACTGTGTGCTCTGCCAGCATCAGCCTGTGCTTTGAAGCAGCCTGGGTCTGGTGGCTTTAATCTGATTTCACTGTCCTTCTCTTTCGTTTCTGACAGAAATGGCTCAATGGCCACTTTGCTTCCAGTCAGACTGCTGGTCAGTCAGTCAGTCAGTCAGCCAGAAAACCAGCCAGCTAGCTATCACACGGAATTATGAATGACATTTTCAAAAGAGGGAGGCATGAGGAATCAATTATATGTACAGAGAGAATGCTAATAAGCAGGCGCTGGAATAGAATGGAGAGAGAGAGAGAATGAAAGGGAGGGTGGGAGAACAACACGGGAAAGAAAGGGACAGAGCAGCCAAAAGAAAACAAACAGAGAGAAATGTATGTAGTGTGCACATGAAAAGAAAAGGGTAGAGAATGCTCAAAGCATGGCTGGGGGTGAAAAACCTGAAAATGAATGAGCAGTGTGCAGCATACAGAGAGAGTGAGGCCATTCTTTAGTTCTCTTCTATAGGGTCGTATCAGAATGCTTCCTGCTGAGGAGCTTTGCGTTTGAGATGGAGTTCAATCCCAGATTGAGCCAAGTTCAGCCAACTCTAACTCAATCGATAGTCTCTCGGCTCTCACTTCTCTCACCGTTTCTGTTTCTCTCTCTCTCTTTCTCTCTCTTTCTCCCTCCCTCTCTTTTCTCCTGTTCTTTCTTTCACTCCAGAGCTTTCCTGCCAATGGAACTTTATTTCTAGAGTTGCTATGAAATGCGATCCGGGGAGTGATACAGTAGAGGTGTCTGGGTTCAAAGAACAGAGAGAGAGAGAGTGTGTGTGTGTGTGTGTGTGTGTGTGTGTGTGTGTGTGTGTGTGTGTGTGTGTGTGTGTGTGTGTGTGTGTGTGTGTGTGTGTGTGTGTGTGTGTGTCTTTTGGGCTATCCTCAACTAAAGAAATTCTTAATGGACTAATAATCAAGGGCTTAGTAGGGTAATGGATTTCATTGACAAATCTGTTAAATTTAAGATTCTCACATGCAGTAATAGACAGTTATGATATTTCATTCAATCATTCAGTAGTGAAAGAATCATAAAAATCGACAAACATTTTTAGGCAACACTTTGTTGCCTAAAACCAACCGAATAATTTGACTAATCGACTGAGGGCACATGCACACGTGCATTCACACGTGCATGTACGCATGTATGTCACATTCATGCCTTTCTGGGTTTGAGCTTTTAGAGGTGAATGGCTGTCTGTGTGTGCACTTCCCCTTTAATCCAGTTTCGGGCGGCTATGTTTGCTATTCAGCGTACAACAAAGTATATAGGGCTGAAGTGGTTAAGAATAAGAAGAACTGGTGTGTTTCTGTGTGAGCATGTGTATTTGCGTAACAAAGCCATGCCTATCTCGTTGGGATACAAGAAGAGTGGGCACTAAGGAAAAGTGGGCACCTCAATGTAAATCTAAAATATGCTATTTTGTGCAAAACATTAAATAGAAAACTGTTCATTAGTAATGTAAAGTATACATGATTTGAACATGCACAGTACATCATTATCAGACTTGAATTTACCATTCAACTTCTTGTTTACGTCCAACATTATTGGATTTACACATTTTGTAGCAATTTGTAGCATTTTTAGGTTTGAGCAAAAAAAGCGTTATTTTACACTTTGGCTATTCAAAAATAGCAGATCTACAAGCTCATAGCACGGCACCGAGTGCCGCGCTACGAGCTTGTAGATCTGCTATTTTTGAAAAATCGTGAAAATGTGTGCAAGTTTTTGAATATGTATTTTTTAAAGCGAACATTTTTAACTCAAATCTTTGCTTCTGGGGGGTCCCTTGAACAACACATTTTGAGATGAGGGTCCGTGACCAAATACATATCATTTTGGGGGTCCTTGACATGAAAAAGTTTGAGAACCACTGACATTTTTTTTTCAAAAAACTGTTAGGATTTAGAAAATGCATTTGTAGAATCGGAACCTCAGGTCTTAATGGGTTAACATTTTGGACCAAATAGACAATTTTACATCAAGGCGTCCACTCGTCCTTTAGTGCCCACTCTTCCTGTTACGTCTCGTTGCATCTCTTCTATGTTGTCAGATCTTTACCCTCTGCACACATCTCCCACCTTTATATTCCAATGCCAATCAAATGTCCGTGTCTTGTCTACTTCCTGTCAGCCTCACACTGGCAGGCGGAGAAGTGCAGACAGGGCTGCATTGAACTGCACCCGGTTCAGCTCCACTGCAACCCTTTTGAACTGCCCTTTGGTGCAAGCACATCCAGCTGGAATATTCAGTATACATACACACTGCAGTATACTATACACTATCAGTGTGTTTCTTTTGCATTGTTCTGTAGTACCTTTGACTGCTTTGGAGAAGTTCGCTTTGCTATCTGTCAGGAAGGGGTTAAAACTGAGAGTTGATAATTGGTTCCATTGGAATTTTGTGGCGAGGGTTATCGCGTGTGCGTGTGTTTAATGTATGTGTGTGTGTGTGTGTCTATCTGTTTTTGTGTCTGTCTGTGTGTGTGTATGTGCACGCTTATGTGTGTATTTGTGTGTGTGTGTGTGTGTGTGTGTGTGTGTGTGTGTGTGTGTGTGTGTGTGTGTGTGTGTGTGTGTGTGTGTGTGTGTGTGTGTGTGTGTGTGTGTGTGTGTGTGTGTGTGTGTGTGTGTGTGTGTGTGTGTGTGTGTGTGTGCGCGTGTGCGTGTGTGTGTTGTGATTTACGTAGAAGGGGAAGGAGGCAGTTTTGTGTTGTAAATGGTGATGCCAACAGCAATAACCATAAAATAGTGCACATCCTGACCGAGAGAGAGAGAGAGAGAGAGAGCGAGAGAGAGAGAGATTCTACTGTTATGAAGGAATGACGGAAAGTTGGCGCTATCAAGCACCACCTGATCAAAACCCCATACCCTTGAAACACAAGCACACACGCACGTGCCCTCATGTGCTATGCCACTATGTCTCTTATAGCCCTGTGTGTGGGGTTTGTCCCTGTTGTGTATGTTGTGAGGTATTTCCAGCCCAAGGAGTTGTCACCAGCTGTATTCTACAGAGAGTAGATGACTGTGATGCTGATATAATGAGAGCACAGCAGAGAGAGAGAGAGAGAGAGAGAGAGAGAGCCTGTTATCACACCGTGGGGGTGCCATTGATGATGACGCAACGTCTACCGAGCTCTTTGCGTAAGCTCTGTGCAACAGCCACGGCGTCCTTTCTGAAGTGTCCTTGAGCAAGGCACAGACTTGACTGGTGTGGTCCTACTATGTCCTGCACGACCGCTGCCTGTGGTCACCTTGGATGAGTGTGTCAGTGAAGTGCATATAGTGGATATCATCGTTGTCGGGAAGAAACCAGCTATCTCCATTTTTCAACTTTAAAAAAAAGAATGTATACATCAGTGCTATAGAACAGTGGTTCTCAAACGTTTTCATGTCAAGGACCCCCAAAATGATATGTATTTGGCCACGGACCCCCATATTTTGTTCCAGGGACCCCTAGAAGCAAAGATTTGAGTTACAAATGTTCTCTTAAAAATATATATATATTCAAAGATGTGCACACATTTTCAAGATTTTTCAAAAATAGCAGATCTACAAGCTCGTAGCGCGGCACTCGGTGCCGCGCTATGAGCTTTTAGATCTGCTATTTTTGAATAGCCAAAGAAATGACACAGATGCGTTCCCGGTCTTAATGGGTAGTATAGAACACCCTGTACGTCTGTGTGTGGGTTTCAAAAAGCACTTCTGGTTAAACCTCCTAACTCCATTGGATCCTCAAACTGTCGGACAAACCACCTAACTCCAACTTTGGAGATAGTTGTTTTTTCCACATTAATGGTCAAAAACCTCCTTTAAAATTTGTATCCCTCGATTTTGTAACCCTTTTTTCACCCGGTGCCAATTTGCTAAGTGATCCTGGGCACTACACTCCCCCCACCAGCCTAGGGAGCCGAGCTCATGCCTCCTTCAATGCATGAGAGCCAACTGACCTTCTTGTCATCTGACAGGGGGGAGTTTCCCTAGTTGGACGTAGCGCGTGGAACGGTCAAAAACCTCCTAACTCCACTTGAGCTGTATGTATATGGGTAAAGTGATGATAATATAAGGACACATGTATAGTCACCATACCAACTTTGATGAGGCGGTATTGTGTTCATTTCCTGAAAACGTTAATATTTTGGACATAGCTGGTTTCTGCCCGACAGCAGATCTGCATATCTACTATTTTTGAATAGCCAACGTATGAAATATGGATAAAGGGGTTAAAATGATTGTTATGCTGTATTAACAAATTTAGCTGGGGACCCCCTGGAACCCCCTCAAGGACCCCACTTTTGAGAACCACTGAATTAAAAGAACTCTGGATTTGTGAGTGTACATGAATCTGCCAGGAGCATGTGTGTATTCCTGTGTGTGATGCAGTCTGAAATAAACTTTAACTCCTCTAATCAGTGAATTCTGCTTTATGCCATGGGCTGGCTAATGGCATTTTACTTTCTAGAGATTTGTGTTTGTTTGTGTGTGCGTGCGTGAGGGTGTTGTTCGTGTGTGTGTGTTTCAGTGTATATCTGTCTGTTAGTGTTTGTTGTGTATGCGTATATATATGCACAGGCCCTCCCTTCCCTCTCCTTGGGCCCTGCAAAGGGTAACACTTTGTTTTTACAGCCAAGTAAACAAACCAATGCCAAATAATGTGGCCACAAAAATCACATATGCTCCATTAATGAGGGCATCGTGAGGAGGGATGGAAGGAAGTGTTTGCACCAGTCTGTGTTTTTTTTACGTGTGTGGGTTTGCATTTGTCTGTGTGTGTGTGTGTGTAAGTTTGTATTTGTATATATGTGTGTGTGTGTGTGTGTGTGTGTGTGTGTGTGTGTGTGTGTGTGTGTGTGTGTGTGTGTGTGTGTCATGTGTGGCATGTGTACACTTTTGTTTGTTTAGAATATGCGTTTGTGTTTTGAACTCCATTAAAACCGGGAAAGCATCTGTGTCATTTTAGACTTTAGCGTTGACTATTGAGAAATAGCAGATATACAAGCTCACAGCGCGTCACTTCGTGCCGCGCTTAGGGCTGTCACGATTACAAATTCAAGTTGACGATTAATTATCACTCAAATATTTGCGATTAGCGATTCAATTGTGTTTCTGTCGTTGAAAATGTATGGAACATTATGAATAAAAATTATGTTTCTGTTTATATTATATTATATTTCAAAACCAAAAGTTGCACAGGGCAGATATGACAAATAACACATATTCAATTACTTTATACTTATATACTTTATATATACTTTATACGCGTTTTGATCTTATACATCAGCTATTTCCAGCTATTTTTTTTTTTTTTTTTAATATATGACATTTTTTAACATGGAATTGATTATGACGATTATGCAAAAATAATTGCGATTACATAAAATAATTGCGATTAGACGATTATGTAATAATTGTGACAGGCCTAGCCTCTCTGCGAGCTTGTACATCTGCTATTTTTTAATTATGTTTTGAAAAATCTTGAACTACTGATTTAGAAGGCATTTGTATAATCGGCCTCAGGTCTTAACGGGTTATTGTATGTACAGAACGTGCGTGTGTGTGTGTGCGCTGTTTCGCGTGCCTAGGCTGTGGCTGGCCTGTTTTGATCAGGCGTCCATCTGTATCGAGCGCCTTGTTTCCCCCCCCCAACATCTGTGGCTGTAATGAAGGCCAGGTACGGTAAACACCGTGGCTGATCGCGGTTGCCTCCTCCTTCTGTTGTTGTCTTGGTTTACAATAGGCAGACAGCCGATGGAATGGCGAAAAGTCAAACAACAACCAGGAAAAATAAAGGCTTCGCGTCGAACCGCCGCCAAAACTGTAAAAAAAACAAAAAAACAAAACGAATTCAAGTCAACAGCAATCTTCCCAGATTAAGACTGCTCTCAATTTTAAAAGAAAAATAAGTGATAGGCTGTTTTCTTTATCCTCAAATCCTTTGTTTTGTTTTCCCGTATTTGTCATTAAAACGGCTAATCAGAGCGAGGACTGGATTGTGACCAGTGAATAGTTTGGCTGCCGGCGTCTCCATGATTATTTTGTAATCCACCACTTGCTGGCAGGCTGGCTGACTGGCTGCTTCTTGGACTGGTGGGCTAATTGACGGGCTGGCCAGCTGGCTGGCAGACAGGCGTACATGTTCAGTACCTCTCCACCGCGGTGAGGGTACTACCATCTCCAAAATGGGCTTTTATTGTTGGCAGCGTGGCTTTTCGCTGTGGTATGATGACCGCTAAAGTGGGTGAAATGAGGACTGTTCGCCACCCCTGATGATTTGATGAAGGCTGGTGTTTGGAAAATTGTAGAGATGCAGAACTCTGTGTGTGTGTGTGTGTGTGTGTGTGTGTGTGTGTGTGTGTGTGTGTGTGTGTGTGTGTGTGTGTGTGTGTGTGTGTGTGTGTGTGTGTGTGTGTGTGTGTGTGTGTGTGTGTGCGCACATGTTTACAGCAGCGTACATGACAGCCTGTGTGAGTTATACAGAGAGATATTGATTGGGTAGAGTTGAAGTGTCTCAAAACCTAAAGACCACCTGTAGTATCTACCACTATGTCGTAGATCTACTATGTCTATTGTATGTGTTACAATGACAACAGCATTACAACAGCAGCCATTTTCCAAAGCATACCGTGGTTTGTTTAATTTTCAAGGAAAAGCCATTGGATTCCATTCATTTGAGTACGTTCCAGCAACTTGAAACTTGCTTCAGGTCATCCAACACACAAAATATTGCATGGCTATTGCGTTTTAATACATTTTAAAGCTCGAATTGATTTGAAAAGTCTAGCCGAAAGTCCCTGGAGAATAGCTTGATTCATGAACTAAATTAAAAACGTCCACCAATGATGTTTAGTCAACACTACTCAATTACTCGGGTATGAATACAGGTGTGCCCTGAGATTTTGACTTGCCCGTTGCTGTGCCTTGGGCACACAAAGATTGAAAACCACTGGTCTACATCCATCCGTCCATCCGTCCGTTCCCTCGTCGCTCTATCCATCCCAGCTGCAGTCTTCATTACTTCTGGCCTCCTGTGGGTTCTCCCAGACAACTTTCACAGGCAGACCCAGACCTACACACAAGAGACATTATGACACGTTGGACACATACATGTACAGTACAGTACAGTACAGTACAGTACAGTACAGTACAGTACAGTACAGTACAGTACAGTACAGTACAGTACAGTACAGTACATGCAAGCGGGCATGTCTGCTGAAAGCAGAGTGAGCTGTCGCCTAAATGTGTTCAGCCGCTGACATGAACACACGCACACACACACATACATACATACGCACACGCTCACACACACACAAACACACACACACACGCACACACGCACACGTCTCTGCTGCACTTGGTAGTTCTCATCTATTTATGTGCCCTTTTTCCTAAATATTTCATCAGCTGATGATTATTTCATGCATCTCTGAATCAGCCTTGTCTCAGAGAGAGAGAGGGAGAGAGAGGGAGAGAGAGAGAGAGAGTTGGTGGGACAGAGGGATAGAGACAGGAGACAGTGAATGGTAGAAGGAAAAAAAGTGACAGTACTGAGAAACGGAAAGAGAAAGGGATATTGCATTTTCTTTTTTCAAGGAACTACTGTGTGTGTGTGTGTGTGTGTGTGTGTGTGTGTGTGTGTGTGTGTGTGTGTGTGTGTGTGTGTGTGTGTGTGTGTGTGTGTGTGTGTGTGTGTGTGTGTGTGTGTGTGCGTGCGTGCGTGCGTGCGTGCGTGCGTGTGTGTTTGCAGGTTACATGCATGCATGCGTGGTTTAGTGTGTGCAGGCATAAAGTGTGCAGCCAGCAGACAGACCCACTTATTTCTCAATCACTCCCAGAACCTGCGTCTGTTTTCCAGCCGCTGTCTGATTCTCTGCCACACTCTCTGCCAGTGCAGGAAACCAGACGCTTCAATTGAAGACTTCCCCATCGACATCGACAGCCAGAATGAACGCCTGACCAACAGACAGAAAGGGGGACCAATAGACAGACAGAAAGGTGGGCAGAAAGTAACAGCGAGGCCAGAATATAGACTGACAGACAGACAGCCAGGCACACACAGGGAATAGAGACAAGCAGACAGACAGACAGAGAGAGAAACAGACAGTCATGCGGGGGTTACTTCAAAGTACAGTAGCCTACGTATGTGTGGTGGCTTGTGCACATCCTGTGAAAATAGGATCGGGCATGAATTACCTTTAGTACACCAGGAACACAATTGTGCATATGAGTTGTTGCAGGACTCAAAAAACAGCAACTGTTTATGAATATGGGTGGGTCTTTGTCCCCTCTAAAGTCCAAAAGGGTGAAGGGATACAAGATGGCCCTTAGCGCACCCTAGCAGGCTGAGGAACAGTTTTTTCCCACAAGCCACCAAACAGTAAAAAGTAACTCTCTGTACTTTGCACTATGCACTTTAATTGATTGATATTCTTGGCCTGTTTTTATTGTTTATTGAGTGTTTTAGGTTGTTTTATCATGTTTTTATCGTATTGGAGCGTCCAAGTTTTTCCACATGTATGTACCCAACCAGTGCATCTAAGTGACAATAAAGTGAATCTGAATCTTTGTAGGCTGCATCATAGCCTTTACTTGATATTATGTAGACTTTGATAATAATAAAATAACTTGTTTTAATAAATCTAACTTTTATGCAATCAGAATCTAATGTAAACATCCTTCATATTGTTTCATAAACAATTGATTGGAGCTGATATGAGAGAGAGAGAGATAGATGGCATGCTCATTTATGGCGAAAGAAAATTCATGATTGACAAGTTGACCGACAAAATTGATTCATAACGGTTGGTATACTCCTGTAGAGAATGCCCATGTGATGTGATCAGTTTAGAGTCCATGGTTTGGATGAACTTGGAGAAAATGAGAATAGCAAACACCAGCATGTTCAGCAGCATTCAGCAGCAAAAAACGTGTTTGGTGGAGGCGGAGCAAGACACCTTCATATTAACTAATTAATGTCATTTTCAAACTGATTAGGCAGATGAAAAAAGTGACAGGCCGAGTCTGCAGCGTTTGATTCTTCCAACTGTTTCGAAGAGTAGAAGCTTTCTTTACAGTAAGCCTGAAAGACTTGTAAATGCGTTTCCTTGATAAAAACATATTGTCATTAATGTTTTTTTTCAACGTTATAGTACTATTAAAATAAGTTGATAATATACTTCCAAACTATTCAACATTTTTGTTCTTTGGACACAATATATACGCACGCATATTAGGGAAAAAAATATACTTTATTCATATTTTAGAACATGGGTACATACGCAGGGTTTGTGCTATCCGCACATCTGGTGTAGCTGGTACGATCGTCTTCCAGACGTATGGTACGCATGCAGTAAATTCCACGCACAGGCGCGCATTGACGCTAGGATAATCGTTATTAGCTCACAAATGTTCCACCCCAGACTATGGATACTGGGGTTCAAGTGGTTAACAGCATTGGCATTTTAAGAGTTTCAAGCATATTTTGATTATCGCCATAACATCGTAAATCTCAATTATTTAGGTCACAATAATCGTGACAGGAAATTTTCATATTGTCCCATTCCTAGTTGACGTGTTTGGTGTGGCTCCGGCGTGGGGTCATCTTACAGTCAGACAGTCAGTCAGACAAACAGACAGACAGACAGACAGACAGACAGACAGACAGACAGACAGACAGACAGACAGACAGACAGCCAGACAGACAGACAGATGAGGTGTAGACTGGGAGTGGAGTCTGGCCCAGACTCTGTCTTGTTATGTGATCTTCTTCTGGCACAGACCCCTCCTCTCCTCCCTCTCTTCTATCCATCCCTCCCTCCGCCGCCATAGATAATCCTTCCTAATTCTCTGCCGATCCGTGTGCCAGCTCGTCCAAATTGTGATTGACTGCTGTCGGGTGTGTGTGCGAGTGTGTGTGTGTGTGTGTGAAAAAGATGTGTGTGTGTGCACGTTACATATCCCCTCCCCCACCCCCAGCTCGCCCAGCCTCTCTTATAGATTAACCGGATCAGTTTTGGGTTTCAGGGTGTTTGACAGCACCACATATCCACTCACACACACACACACACATACACACACACATACTGCACACTCATATACACATGCAGAGAACACACGCTCCCACACACACACACACACACACACACACACACACACACACACACACACACACACACACACACATACACACACATACTGTACACTCATATACACATGCAGAGAACACACGCTCACACAGACACACACAGACACACACAGACACACACACAGACACACGCACACGCACACGCAAGGGAGATTGTGCTGGCTTTTTTTTTATGACACGCCATGGACCCGCAACAGTCTGGGTTGCCATCTGTCACAGCGCAGGCGAGAACTCAAAACATGAATAAGCACACACACATATAATACGTGTGTTGTGTTCATGAACACACTACGGGCTGTTCCCTCATTCGAGTATTTGTTTGGTTTTGATCTGCAGTTATTTTTAAATCTTTCTTTCAATGATAATTTGATAAAATATAAGCACTTCTAAGTACAAGATTGATTAAATCAACGAAACCGTTAGTCGTTAGTCTAAGAATCCTTGCTTGATCATTAGTCCACTACGAATTTCTTAGTCGAAGACAGCCCTAGAGCGTGTGTGACTTGCACATGATGTGATGTCTCTCTAGGTTCATACTGTAAATAGTGCAGAAAATCCCCCAATTTACTCCCACTGCCTGTTGTTCAACCCATTAAGACCGGAAACACATCTGTGTAACCACTTAAGCCATTATTTTATACTTTGGCTATTCAAAAATAGCAGATATACAAGCTGCTATTTTTGAAAAATCATAAACATTTGTGCAAATCTTTGAATATACATTTTTTAAAAACATTTTTGAACTCAAATCTTTGCTTCTGGGGGTACCTGAAACTAAATATTTTCAGATGGGGGTCTGTGGCCTTGACATGAAAAAGTTTGAGAACCACTGATATAGCAACATACGTTTTTCAGAAAACTGGCATTTTGTAGAATCGGAACCTCTGGCCTTAACTCCTGGCCTACAGCAGGAAGTCATTGGACACACAGTCTGTCTGTTCCCTTGACCATTTCCTGTGTCCCAGCTGCATGGCTGAATGCAACACGGGACAGAAACTATCACTGCTGACCCAGTGAATCTCTTATATATAGTTTACGCTTTTTCATTTCCTCTAAAAGGAAATCTTTCAAGTGTTGAATGTACAAAGTTTTTAGTGCACAGAACTTCGGAAGAAATGCCTGCACAACTCCAGGTGTGTGTGTGTGTGTGTGTGTGTGTGTGTGTGTGTGTGTGTGTGTGTGTGTGTGTGTGTGTGTGTGTGTGCGTGTGCGTGTGTGTGTGTCAGTGTGTCAGTGTTGATTTTGACAGCAAATTTTGATTTAGTTTTAGTCATAGTCTTTTGAATCATATTTTTTTTTTTTATTTAGTCGACTATAATGTATTTTGGCGGTGCCTTGATGGCGGCGTAATGGCTGATTTTACACTTGGTTGCATGCTGAAAATAGCCGATCTACAAGCCGATCAACTTGTAGATAACTTGTAGATAGCCGATCTACAAGTTGTGAGCTTGTAGATCGGCTATTTTCAGGGCGCAACACCCGAGCACAACCAAACATAAAATTACTTGTCTTTTAGTTCTACTGGATCTCTTCTCCTCTAGTCCCTCCCTAACATTTTTGTCTAGTTTTTATTTGTTGACGAAATTGTCAATATATTTAGTTTTAGTTATCGTAGCTTTGCTTTTATTTAGTTTTTATTTAGTTTTTGTCAGTAAAAAAAGGTAGTCGACGAACATTTTTCGTCATAGTTTTAGTTGACGAAATCAACACTGGTGTATGTGTGTGTGTGTGTGTGTGTGCGCGCGCCCTAGCAGATGGTAGCAGCATTAGCAGAGTTAGTGATGGGCACAGATCAGATCCACTAGACCAGTGGTTCTCAACCTGTGGTACGCGTACCACCGGTGGTACTTGAGCCCCCCCCTGGTGGTACGCGGAAGAATCTTCCCAAAAATGAAAAAAGTGGGGGGAAAATGAAAAAAAAAAATGAAAAAATTATATATATGAAAACATAATAAAACTATCGAAATACTACTTTGAATGGAAATAACATTACCATAATATCACTCAAATTTAATTTAAAAAAGGTTTTGTTGAACACTTTTGGGTGCGTTCGGAAATTACGCACCGGAGCACACTCGCCTATTAGTTTGTATTGGCCAGTGCGCTCAGTGCTGTATTTTGTCAGCGTGGGAACAGCGCATTTCCTGGCTGTTACTTTGAATGCGCCGGTACTGGTAGCCACGATCATAGATATATATACCACGATCAAAACAAACACGGTGAAGGGCAGGGGTGAAAGTGGGCCGGCACGGTCCGGAACGGCGTTCCGGTAAAAGATTCGGTGGCGGAACGCCGTTCCGTTAAGAAAAAGTCAAAGGCAGCTGTGAAAATCCCATATTAAATAACCTGCCACAGACCCATGGCCATGTTCAAGAATAAAACATAATCTACTAACGTCAGATTAACATACAGGGCGTCACAACCATTCATTAATTTGTGCGTACGACGGGACACTCTCACAGATCCGTGATTTCCCCCCACTGTTTGTCTGACTTTTTTTTCTTCTGCCCCCGTTCCGCATAAACAGCTGCTTTCGCGTGAAGTTAAGTAGTTTCAACTAGGCTACCTGGGTACTTCTACTTCCAGTAGTATGATTTCAAAATAAAACGTGTGTTGCATTGTAACATTACAAGGATAGAGTTTTAAAAAACCTCTTATTCTGAAATGCACATCGTTTTGAAAGGAAACCAGATTTATTTTCTGGAGGCCACTTGACAGCTTTCTGCTCACGGAACACAGCTCCACTTGACTAACGTGCATCGTCAAAATGTAAATAACATGGACGTGGGTCATGGGACATTATGGAATATAAAGACTTTGTGGCAAAAGTTCATATTTACAACCATGATTTCTGAAACCAAGACAATGTGGGGCTATGGAACAAAAGTGTGTTTTCTTTCATCTTTTCAGAAGGTGAGTAATTCATCTTATCTAATGCTGACAGTGGTGGAAAGTAACTAAGTACATGTACTCAAATACTGTACTTGAGTATAATTTTAAGGTAATTTTACTTGACTGGAGTATTTCCAATTTGCAATATTTTTATTTCTATTCCAATACATCTCAGAGGCAAATATTATACTTTTACTCCACCTCAATTATTTGAAAACTTTAGTTACTACTAGTTACTTTGTGGATTTTAATTATTATGACAAAACATACATAAACCGCTTCAGCCCCATTTAAACTTTGGCTTTTTGAAAATGTACTTGGTATTGTACAGTATGGTCAAGTTGGACATGAGTTAATAGCGTCACAATCATTTTTAACCACTTAGCTTTGGCTATTCAAAAACATCAGGCACGGCACCGCGCTATGAGCTTGTAGATCTGCTATTTTTGGAAAAACCTTGAAAAAGTGTTGCATATCTTTGAATTTTTTTTTTTTTTTTTAAGCGAAAATGAACTGATATCTTTGCTTCTGGGGGTCCCTGGCACAAAACATTTTCAAATGGGGGTCCACGGCCGAATGTTTATCAATTTAGGGGTCCTTGGCATGATAAAGGTTGAAAACCACTGCCCTAAATCCATCCTAAACCCGCCCAAAAAGCATCAATAACCGCTAATAACCGCAAAAAAAATCGCGCTGCGCGCGCGTGCACGTTTGGCGGTAGTGGTACTTGGAATGACAGATAAAATCTGAGGTGGTACTTGTTGTAAAAAGGTTGAGAACCACTGCACTAGACTATTTTGACTACTGCATAGCCGGCATGCCTCTCTGTCTGTTCTCTCTCTCTCTCTCTCTCTCTCTCCCTTTCTCTCTCTCTCTCTCTCTCTGTCTCTCAGCCCGCCCCATACACCCTCAGTTTCAGATAAATGGCTGGCTATCTCTCTCAGTCAGCAGCCGTGCCCCTCTTTCATCATCCGTCCTGTCGTTCTCTCATTCCTCTGTGAGAGTGTCAGACCGGTCTATCTCTCCCTCTGTCCCTCCGTCTCTCCATCCCTGCCGTCCTCTGTGCGTGTGTCAGAGGAGGATCCGTCTCCTGCCCTCCCTTCATTCACTCCCTTTTGTGTGTGTGTGCGTGTGTGCGTGTGTGTGTGTGCGTGTGCGTGTGTATGTGTGTACTTGTTAGCTCCCATGCAGTTCTGCCTGTGTACACTTGACTGTCGATGTGTGCCTGCTTCTGTGTGTGTGTGTGTGTGTGTGTGTGTGTGTGTGTGTGTGTGTGTGTGTCCCCGTGTGCGTACGTGTGTATGTTTGCGTGTACATGTGCGTGCGTGTTTGTGTGTGTGAGTGAGTGAGAGATCACTATCTACTCCCGCCCCACCCCTCCCCCACTGTGTGTGCAGTGTGAATCAAGGTCAGTGGGGATCTGTTGGCAGACAGAACCACCCCCCCCTCCCACCCTCCACAACCCCCCAGGGTTGTGTGTTCTGTGCCCATCCAGCCATCTAGATGGGGGCCCCCGCGTTTCGTCTCGGCTTAGCTCAGCCCCTGCCTGGCTCGCCGGCTTAATTACTGGAGAGCCCACCACGTGTCTGACCTCCACCGTTAGACTAATTGAAATCTAATTGAATTGTGCTTGTCTGGACTAATGAAGGCCCTCTACTGAAACCGACAATCTTTTAGCCATAGCCGCGGGCCAATGGCAGTGTAACGATGGCAACTGAATGAATGGATGCCTTGATGATGGATGGATGGACGGATGGGTTGATTGGATGGATGGGTTGATTGGGTGGATGGATGGGTTGATTGGATGGATGGGTTGATTGGACGAATGGGTTGATTGGGTGGATGGATGAATCAGAAATTGGGCTTTAAAAAAACATGCCAAACTTGTTTGGATGGATATATATGAAATAAAAAAGGCCCTCCTTCAACCCAACATAGTGTAGTGTTATAAATAAAATCCATCATTATTAGTTGGGTTGTTTTCATTTTATTCATACAGCACATGCTGGACAGTTGTCATAAAACCCTACAAGATTAGTTAGTTCTGCTTTCCTGGTAGGTCTCAATGTCAACCTCATGTACAAAAGGACCTTAAGGACCTGTGTTGTGGTTATTTTTTTTGTTAAAGTTATGTTATCTTTGCATTTTAATGCATTTTTAAAGCAGTGATTGATTTGGAAGGTCTAGGACCTAGACCTTCCAAAAGACTCTAGGTGAAAACAGTAGCAGGAGAGACTGATTTACAAACGAACTTCATATCCATGACTTATTAACCACGCTGTTATGGTTGGCCAGTGTTGACGCGGTTATTCTGGTCAGTTTGTTAATGTTTTAAAAATGATGGACAAAATGTCCATATAAATAGTCTAAAAATAAAGTAATCACCTGGAAAATGGTCTGTTTATGTACTTTCAGAAGACAGTGACATGTATTGACACCGGTATGATCCTTTAAAATATGGTATATTGACCACCAACCCTGACCACAGATTAACTTTGCATAAATATCCCTTTTGGAAAATCCCACGGCTCAGTCATGTTTATCCTGGCTGTGCTTGAAGTTCACTGAACGGTAGGGTTGCAATAGTTAATCTTTCGAGCACTGCATTCATGATGTGTGGCATATTGTGCAAAACGGCCACCCCCACAAACTGTGGAAGGCTATCATAGCCAATCGGAATGGAATATGAGAAATGTGACAGATACGTCTTGATCACATGACTACAGAGATAATGTATACCAATGTTCGTGCGGTTTGGACAAAATCTGTAGTAGTAGTAACAAAAAATGTGTTTTGCAAGAATCGGCCTCCTGGTGGCGCTGTAACAGGCCAATTTGAAATATTTGGGGCAGTGGTTCTGCTCTGACCTCCAGGGAGTGTGTGCACACAGTTTCATGCCGATCGGTCCAACGGTTCCGGAGATTAGCTATTCACAGACGCACACGCACACACGCGCATGTAACGATTCACTCAACTCACGATACGATTCGAATCACGATGCTAGGTTCACGATACGATTTTTTAAGATTTCTTAAACACAAATTTATTTTCCAGACAAATGACCAAAAAATCTTACACAAATCCAGTATTTTCTTCTCTTTTACTTTTTACAATACTGTGTTTTCTCTTATCCTCTTTTCAATACAGTAGCAAATGACTGAAAACTCGTCAATTCTCTTACAAAGATCCTGTCTTTTCTTTCTTTTTTTTACCCGCCCTCTGCTTTTTGCATCGCGATACATTTTTTATTAAATCGATTTAAATTGTCAGCAGTTTGAATAGTTTTAATCGCTTTACGATAAATCGTTACATGCCTACTTCTACGGTCTTCTAAAAACAGGATGGTTAGGGGCGATGGTGGCGTTAGAAGGGGTTTGAGGTGCCGGACGCCCCCAGGGAGCTGCTGGTCTTGTTGTTGTCTGTCTCTCTTTTAGCTTTTAGCAGGTGAGAGACGGCACCGTTTTAACGGCTGTGATTTCCCCGATAAGTTATTCATTTGACGTTTCCTTCCCTTCTTCAGCGCTCTGTAGGCTGGAATACATTAGTAGTATCCTGGCAGAGGGGCGAAGATGCTAATGTGAGGAGAGAGAGAGAGAGAGAGAGAGAGTGAGAGAGGGACAGGGAGGGAGAGGAAGAAAGGAGAGGGGCAGGTGGGGGTAGAGAGGCAGAGTCATTAGGAAAAGAGAAGTGTGCGCGTGTGTGTGAGTGTGAGTGTGTGCGTGTGTGTGTGTGTGACTGTGTGTGTGTGTGTGTGACTGTGTGTGTGTGTGTGTGTGAGAGAGAGGACAAGGCTTTATGATGTGTGTGGGAAGGGGAAGTGACCTTCCTTCTCACTTTCATCTTGGCTTTTTTCTCCCTTTCGCTCTCTGACACACATGCACTTACTTGTGCACGTGCGCACGCATGCACGGCGCACAGCCACAGTGCGAGGGCGAGTACACTCAAAGGCAGAGTGCATAAAGACACACACACACACACACACACACACACACACACACACACACACACACACACACACACACACACACACACACACACACACACACACACACACACACACACACACATACGCGCACACACACACGCACACACACACACACACACCCTGCACTACTCCTTCCCTCCCTCCATCTCACTCTTTCATTTCTCTCTCGCTCTGCAGGTCCCCTTGCAGCCTGGCCAGTCTTTCAAGTTCACAGTCCTGGAGACTCTGGACCGCATCAAGGAGGAGTTCCAGTTTCTCCAGGCTCAGTACCACAGGTACATGCACACGCACACACACACGCATACACGCACACACAGTACGCACACGCACGCACAAACACAGTGGTGGAAAAAGTGCTCACATGTTTTACTTAAGTAAAAGTATCAATACTGCAATGTAGAAGTACTCTGTTACAAGTAAAAGCCCGGAATTCCAAATTCACAAAATTCACAATTGTGTGAATTCAAAATTCACACTACTAAAATGTTTGAAAATAGCAGATCAACAAGCTCACAACGCGTCGCATCGCGACGCGTTGTGAGCTTGTAGATCGGCTATTTTGAAATGGCCTAGGTATAAAGTAGAGCTAAAGTGGTTAATGTATGTTTTATATCTGAAAATCTGTAAAAGTTTTCAAATAATTGTAGTGGAGTAATTGTACAATATTTGCTTCTGAGGTGTAGTGGAGTAGAAGTAAAAGTATTGGAAATTGGAAATACTCAAGTAAAGTACAAATACCTCAAAATTGTACTTAAGTACAGTACTTAAGTAAATGTGCTTGGTTACTTTCCACCACTGCGCGCGCACACACACACACACACACACACACACACACACACACACACACACACACACACACACACACACACACACACACACACACACACACACACACACAAAAATAAGGCTGTATGTCTTACTTTTTTAGACAACTGAGATCATCCGACTGCAGCTGTACTCGGAAAATAAATGGCTTTTATTTGTGCGTATTTCATCCAGCCTTCATTAGGCTCAGCCATAGCAGAGTTCCATCTGTCACAGGTTGTGCATGCAGTACTGTAGCTGCTGCAGAGGTCGTGCTAACCATAACCTGCAGAGGTCGTAATAACCATAGCTCACAACTTGTAAGATATGCTGTTGAATTACTTTTGAATACAAAAATACAAATAAAATGTGTTGCCCCAAGCAGGGACACCGGGGCTAGTGTGGTCAACATACATTTTGTATAGAACATTTAACCCATTAAGACCTGGGACGCATCTGTGTCATTTTTTATTATTTTAAAGCGAACATTTTAACTCAAATCTTTGCTTTTGGGGGTCCCTGGAACAACATATTTTGAGATGGGCGTCGGCGGCCAAATACATGTCATTTTGGGGGTCCTTGACATGAAAAAGTTTGAGAACCACTGACATAGCAACATCAGTTTTTTCAAAAAACTGATAGGATTTAGAAGACATTTTGTAGAATCGGAACCTCAGGCCTCAATGGGTTAATTCTGTCTGACCAGAAGCAGGGATAAAACATATCTCTACCGGCGATAAAAATAAATGACTGGGGGTTTCTGATCCGGTCGGAGCGGAAATATCTTCATGCCATCAGGCGGCCGGAACACACTACCGATACCTCCGGCGCCGTGCACCTCCAAAATGATTCCCCTTGTTTAAAATGTGTTGAGTTTGGTGTAATCGTTTCGTTTCTTTTGGTATAAATATGCGTTTGGTACGTCCATCTTTTATTCTAACTTGTTTCGCGACTAGCGAGACTAAACTAATTGATTCGTATTATGTGGGGAACAAATACAAATGCGACGGCCAACCCGGAACACACCACCGGAACACGATTCTTTAATTTTTTCCTTTTTCTTTGTTTGGAACGAATACCAGGCTTTCGGCGGCGGTGGAAAGCCTGGTGACGCGAGGTTGTGGGGGGGGGGGGGGGGGGGGGTATCAAATGCAGAAGCATGGATTTTCCTCCCAGCCCCCCCAGCAAATGGAACCCTGGTGCCAACGACCATCGTATCTGAAACACTACAGAAAAAACACGTCATATTTCTTCTGTAGCCATGGTCAGTGATGGTCATCTCATAACACAGCTGACCAGCAGTGACCTTGTGGCTGAGAGAATTATGGGCTGAATGGTTATGACAAGGACTCCACACATCACTGGGCAAGGCTGCTGGTGGAACGCATACAGACACTACAGTCAAATCCTCAGTGTTAGCAATCCGGGAACGCATCTACAAAATGTCTTCTAAATCATCACAGGTTTCTGAAAAACGGATGTTGCTATATCAGTGGTGCTCAAACTTTTTTCATAATTGTCAAGGACCCCCACAATGATATGTATTTGGCCAACTACCCCCCCTATCTCAAAATATTTAGTTCCAGGGACCCCCTCAGAAGCAAAGAATTGAGTTAAAAATGTTCGCTTTAAACATATATATATTCAAAGATTTGCAAAAAAAAGCAAGATTTGCAAAAAATAGCAAATCTACAGTACAAGCTCATAGCGCGGCACTCGGTATGAGCACAAACAAGTGCGCTTGTGCACACATCATCAACACACATGCCACACACGCACACATGAAGTGAATACGACATGCATGCATGCTCATCCACCCATCGTGGTGAAAACTGTTGTGAATGAGATGGGTTTGATCACAACATATCACAGCTGTGATGATGGTGATATAAATTAGTTGAATCTCATAATGGTAACTGTTACTAGATGTGATTCCACATCATACACATCATCTGTCCAATTTCTGTCGAGTCTCTGCAGATAATAAGCAGCAGGCTTTGTGGCGGCGACAGTGTTCGTATCCACACATTTCCTACACCAGGGATGGGCATTCTGGGCAACCAACTCGTTTTGATCTACCAGGTGATAGGGCTGTGAATCTTCTGCCTTCATTCACAATCACAATTCGATTCGATTCCGATTCTTGGGGGTCACGATTCAGATTTTTCCCGATTTTTTCAAAACAAATGATTCTCGTTTCAAAAACGTTTTTTTTTTCGATTAAAAAACGATTCTCGATTAAAAAACTATTTTTTTTTCGATTCAAAACGATTCTCCATTCAAAATCGATTTTATCCCCGATTCAGCCCAGAAAGATTTTTTCTTGATAAACGCGATCCGTATTCGAATTGTTTTTTTCCCCACACCCCTACCAGGTGATCAGATTGGGCTATTGAGGGGATCAATTGAATTGATCAAAAACAATCATTATTGTTTGATATGCATGCATGAAACCTTTTTTCCCGGATGGTCAGAATTGATCTTACCTTCATTATTCTTATTAAATTATTGATTTATTCTATGTTGCATTATTCTAATTGGTAGCCTACAATAATACGTAAAAGCGATGGTGGTTTTCACTGTCTGGCACAGGGTGTTCACGCCAGCACTTGGAAATCGGCCAAGTGATGTACCTGAAAAGGTTGCCAACCCCTGCCCTAAACCATGTTGAAACTCATGTGATCGGATTGAACGCTCATCTGACCAGAATCCATCAGCGTACCACCTGTGCCAATAATCAATTACAGCACAAAGCATGGAATCTGTCGTTGCTGCTCAATTTGTCTGATATACCACCATTTTCCAATACTTGGATCTACGTAGTGCACATCTAGTTTCTGCGCAAGTACAGCATATCGAGAGAGAGAGAGATAAGAGTGTGTGTGTATTTACTGTACATCCTTTTGTTTTCATGTAGCCTAAAGCTGGAGTGCGAGAAGCTGGCCAGTGAGAAGACAGAGATGCAGAGACATTACATCATGGTGAGTCGATGGTCACAACACAATGTTCCCGTACAACTTGCTCCAGACGCTGCAAAATGCGAAAATTAGTGTTCATTTCATGTTGAAAGTGTCAAAATGGACCCATAAAAGGGTCCATTCTTACACCCCGAAAACTCAACACTCAACTCACCTGAATGCACAATTTCACTATCTGTGTCTGTTTGTCAAACGCCGGTCCCAGAACTCCGGTGGAAAGAATGAAACGGGTCCTTTATCCCGGCTATATAGTCAGGGGAGTTGTATCAGCATTGCAGACAGGTTATAGATTGACATTATTTAGAGTGCGCACGTCATTCAGCAGAAATGTCTGTTCCAGCTCTTTCTCCCAGTTTCTCAATTTTGCTCTCTTCGTTCTCTCTCTCTCTTTATTTCTCTCACGCTCCGTTTCACTCGCTCTCACCATATCTGTTTCTCGCTCGCTCTCTCTCTTTCTCTCTCTCTCTCTCTCTCTCTCTCTCTCTCTCTCGCTATCTCCTTCCTTGCTAGATAACGCACCGTGTTGCTCTGTGTCTAACACTATCTCCCTCGGTTTCTCTCTCCTTTTCTCCTTCTCCCTCTATCTCTATTGCTCTCTTTCTCTCTTATCTCTTTCTCTCTCCTTCTCTATCACCCTGTCTTTGTCCCGCTCCTCTGTCTCTGTCTCTCTCTCTCACTCTCTCTCTATCTGTCTGTCTGTCTGTCTCTCTCTCACGCTAACAGTCTGAGCTCCCTTGTGTCTGTTCGTCTGTGTGACTAAAGGCTCACATGTACCGTAAGCCTTCGTCTGTGGTACAAACACACAACGGAGCCGACCAGAATACGATATGAAACCATCTGCTAAGCAGCTCGCGTTTCATAAACCTGGGGGGGCAGGACAGATCAGGACTGTAAGCTAGATAGACTCTCTCTCTCACACATCTCTCTCTCTCTCACACACACACACACACACACACACACACACACACACACACACACACACACACACACACACACACACACACACACACACACACACACACACACACACACGCCACTGACTGTCATAAGAAGCAGGCAGACAGACAGGCCGGGAAGTGGAGAGAGAGAGAGAGAGAGGGAAGGATAGAGAGGGCATACAAAAAGACTGGCAGGAAGGTAAGTGGCATTCTGACAGGCGCACAAGTAAGCAAGCACACAAACGCACAAGAACGCACACACACACACACACACACACACACACACACACACACACACACACACACACACACACACACACACACACACACACACACACACACACACACACTCCGCTGTGATGTCTCAGGAAGCCCACGCCTACACTAATCTGAGACGCTCCCCGTCTCTATAGGTGTGGTTTCACAGCATCACTTTGTGGAACAAACGAACGGAGCTCAAGACAAACATCCACCTCCTGCTGCTGTACAGCAGACCCACAACACAAGTCCCCACTGTCTCAGCCCGTACAATAGTACTGTAGCGTGGGAGGGGAACTCACAATTCCCCCGTCTCTCTCTCTCTTGCTCTCTCTCTCTCTCTCTCTCTCTCTCTCTCTCTCTCTCTCTCCTCTCTCTCTCTCTCTCTCTCTCTCTCTCTCTCTCTCTCTCTCTCTCTCTCTCTCTCTCTCTCTCTCTCTCTCTCTCTCTCTCTCTCTCTCTGCTGACCGGGGAGATCGGGGCGGCATTTGATCAAGCCTCATGCATATTAAATGTCACGGCCTTTCTGACCGTTGCACTGCAGGCCCCCCCCAAGACAGCACAACAAGAGCCTAAAGTCCAACAGGCATGCATTGGTTCAGGTCCCTGTGGTTGTGAGTGGGCTGTTAAGGTCAGGGAGCTATGGGGTCCAGTGTCTGCATCTGTTTAATACTGTAGGTTACGGTGGCTGTGGTTAGCACTGTAGGCTACTATGTGTTTATACTGTGGCTCACTGCGGTCTAGTGTGCAGCGCGGCACAGTGCTGCTTCATGGGCAGCTCTATGTAAGAGCAGAGAGAGAGAGAGTGAGAAAGAAAATGAGAGAAAAGGAGGGGGGCTCAAAGGGAAAGATAACTGGGGAGAGAGACACAGAGCGAGAGAGAGATAGAGAGAGGCTCAGAAGGGCAGGGGGAAAAAAAGAAGCAGAGGGAGGGAAGGAGTGATACAAAGGGAGGGAGAGATACAGAGAATGAAAGGGAAGGAGAGTGATAAAAGCGGGAGAGAGATGTAAAGGGTAGAACAGAGGGAGAGAGAGAGAGAGAGAGAAATGAAATCACTGAAAAAAGAGAATGTGCGAGTGAGAAGAAAGGAACAGGACATGTGACATGTAGAGCGCGCGCGCGAGAGAGAGAGAGAGAGAGAGAGAGAGAGAGAGAGCGATGCCGAGAGAGTTTGAACTGCAGAGACGGAGAGGGGGAAAAGAGAGAGAGAGAGAGAGAGAGAGGGAGGGAGGGAGAGAGGCTGCATGCACAGACACGTAAATAATGTGAAGCAACAACGACTCGGTGCGCCCACAGTGGAGATAACCTAGAAGGCTATATTTAGCTTGTTAGGCCTGTCATCCACACTTAGGCTTGTTTCCACAGGCAGGGGCCCTACTCACTACACCACAACACTCACTTTTATTATGCATTATTCTTAACCACTTAAGCCCTATATACGTCGTCATAATGACAAATGGCAAAGATAACCGATCTATAAGCGCCATGTTGTGAGCTTGTACAGCGGCTACTTTTGCTTTTGCTAACGGCTATATATTTTTTAATTTTTGTTACCCAAAATAGGGACACCAGCGTACTGGATGGGGGCAACAGCGTATGATTTGTATGTTAATTTAACTCAGAGAGGGTAGAAATTGACCCATTTCCACGCTGTCAGAGTCAAATGAACTCTGATGTGTGAGCACCCTCCAGGTAATGAGCTTCTGAAATTGCTGGGCGGAGAGCAGAGCAGAGCGGCCATGGGTCATGTGTTATGGTGGGAGATGGGGAATGGGGTTACCCAGTTTTTGCTGCCACTGGGATTTTCACTGGCATCAGATTTGCTGCGTACATACATACAGTGTATACCATTGGTTCTCAAAGTGGGGTCCGGGTTCCTTGAGGGAGTTCCAGGGGGTCCCCAGCTAAATGATAGATTAGTCACCAAATGGACCCTTATGGGTCTGTAACTCTGAGAGTGTACAAATGGAACCAAATGGACCCTAACGGTTCCATTTGTACACTCTCAGAGTTAAATTGACATAGATTTTACAATATAAATTGCGGCCCAAGTGATAGAAATGCCATTACATGGGGGTCTGTAGCCCTAATGCATGTCAAACTTGGGGGTCCTTGAAATTAAAATGGTTGAGAATCACTGCTAGAGCCGTAAAAAAATGGGGGTCCCTGGCATATCTTTTGAAATCGGGGTCCGCGGGCTAATAAGTGTCAATTTGGGGGTCCTTGACATGAAAACGTTTGAGAACCACTGGTATATACACTGTTTTTTATTCTTGTAGCCTATCTCTGTCTGTATCGGTCCTGCGTACACCTGAATTTCACCCCCCAAAAAAAAGAAAAAAGAATTCCCGCACACACTGATCTCTCACTCAGTGAGATAACGTTCACAATGTTTATTAAAAAACACTTCAACGTTTCGGAGTGTGTTGTTTTCAACAGATCTAGTCAACTCTACAGAGTAAAATCAATAATTAACACTCTTGAGAGATGATGTTGTTGATGTTGATGTTTGTTGGTCTGAGAGTGAGCAACCAGAAGGAGGTTGTTGATATAGTCATAGTGCGTTCGTTCGTACATCATATACTGTAATGCTGACTTTGTGTGTTGATTTCGTCGACTAAAACTATGACGAAAAATGTTCGTCGACTACCTTTTTTCACTGACGGAAACAAAATAAAAACTAAGTGAAAACTAAGCTATGATGACTAAGACTAGATATATTGACAATTTAGTCAACAAATAAAAACTAGACTATGATATATCAGTTTATGAACAGTCAGAGTAGATGCTGTAGTAATATAGCCATTTTCATCTTTAGAATAATAAATAAATAAAAAATTCTACAAGCTCATTAGTCGTTAGCACATTGTGCGCTTGTAGATCGGTATAAAGTATAAAGTATAAAGTAGGGCATTCAAATGAAAACTAAAAAAGATGACATTTCTGCCCGACAGTGACAATATACAGTGCGTGTAAATATATCTTTTTTCTCCTCAGTTGAACCCCAGTGTATGAAGTATCAGCATAGTACTACAAACTAGGCCACATCAGAGTCTGAGGGTACTGAGTGCTGTAGTGTTTTGTACACCAATTCTCTATCATTGTAGGTTAGGTGCAGGGTTTGATTTGTAGAAAGAAAAACGAAAATATCTTAAGCACTTAAGCCCCTGTATAATTACTTCTTTATACAACAATCCGATCTACAAGCTCGCATGTGACGCGATGAGCTTGTAAAACTACTAAAACTACTATGCTAATTACCCTCCCCTCCCACTTTTTAAATTCTGCAATAATTTGCCCCAAAAATAGGGATGTGGTTAATGTGATTAACATTCATGTTTAAATACATTGTTAAATTGTCATATTATCAAACATACAGTAAATATCAAATATGTCAGGGCAGTCTATGTATTTAATTAAGTCTGACTAGAGGCAGGGATAAAACGTATCCTCACTGGTGATAAAATGAATGACCCAT
>NC_139946.1:39075998-39098498 GCF_963454915.1 Gymnoscopelus microlampas
GAAAACCCTCCTAGAAAGTGCAGAAAGAGTTGAGGAAGCGTAGGGAGAAAACAGAGAGAGAGACAGAGAGAGAAAGAAGGAGAGCAGCATGTTGATGGAGATGAAAGTATGCCTTGTATTGTCCTGCCATGATGACAGCACAATGTGTGTGTTATTAGTGGTGGATACACAGTAAAATCCTGAGTGTTCATTTAACTCTGAGAGTGTCAATTTTGGTTCCATTTATACACTTACAGAGTTACAAATGGTCTAGGGCAGTGGTTCTCAAACTTTTTCATGTCAAGGACCCCTTAAAATGATATGCATTTGGCCTCGGATCCCCATCTCAAAATATTTAGTTCCAGGGACCCCCAGAAGCAAAGATTTGAGTTACAAATGTTCGCTTTTAAAAATATGTTTTCAAAGATTTGCACAAATTTACATGATTTTTCAAAAATAGCAGATATACAAGCTCTGTGCTTGTATATCTGCTATTTTTGAATAGCCAAAGTATAAAACATGGATAAAGGGGTTAAAATGGTGACGCTTTATTAATACATTTTTCTGGGGACCCACTGGTACCCCCCCCCCCCAAGGACCCCTGGGGGTCCCATGACCCCACTTTAAGAACCAATGGTCTAGGGTCCATTTGCTGTCGGGGGTTAAGTGAACACGCAGGGTTTCACAGTGTAGAGGCTTGGATATGGGGCATGTTCAGAAGAGTAGAACACTATACAGGATGATGTAATAAACACAAATTACACGCAGCCTCATTTCGCTGGAACAACCTGTCGGCCGGATGGACGTAACGTACGGCAAATGTCGAAGCGATCTGTCGGGTACATAAGAGCAAAACATGGTCTGTTTGAGATGTGCCACCGACTAGAACAGTAATTGTGGAATTTTGTCTTTCAGAATTGTGTGAGGTTAAAGCATGCCTGTGTCATATTCTGGAGGAGTGGAATTTTAACACATTTCAACTGTTATTCAAAATTGTGATTTCCTTTAACCACTTCTTCGTTTTGGGTAAAGAAGGCCTTGATTGGACATGAAATGTATTCATGACAAGATGCTCTGGTGACTGATTACCATTCATTAGAACAGCAGGATTCTTTGCTTCTTTTTTCCTCAAACCTCTCAGTTAACCACTTTCAACTTGGCGTCTCTATTTTGGGCATGTCATTATTGCCGAACATTTTCACAAACTGTCAAAAGTTTTCAAATACAGTATATGAAAATAGCAGATCTATAAGCTTGTAGATCAGTCAATTTTTGCTATTTTTTAACATGTAGGGCATAAAAAAGGGCTTTAAAAATTAGCAAAAATAGTAATAGCCCAAAGTAGCACATGTGTACATGGTGACAATATGTCGCGAGCTTGTAGATCGGCTATCTTTGCTGTATCGTACGACAAAGTATATCGGCTTTAAGTGGTTAACACTCTTATTCATGAATGTTCACCCTGGCATTCCTCAAAAATCATCCAGTGTTTTTCTCATTCTGACATATCCATCTGTCCATGATAGAGAGACATATTTACACTTTTAATGCACTACCTATTTCATTGTGAATACTGAATAGTGGCGTGCACTCCTCTCTCTTGTTGTGAATAGTGGCATACACTCTACCTCTCGTTGTGAATAGAGGTGAGTAAGGAGCAGGGATGTTAACGATTAATCTACAATCGATTCATTGCCGTTAAGAGTTTACTCGATTAAATTAGTTGATTTTCAATGAATTGAAAAAAACGTCTTTTGGGGCTAGTGAAAGTTACAGGTATGGTGTGTGTCATATGAAACGTGAGCTTACCATAATCACAGTAATCCTCAGTCGTATTCCATCATATTCAAGGGCTTTTGGAGAGAAATGAGACGGACTCCATAGAGCACTGCAGAGGGGGCTGTACTGTATATGGAACTATACAGTAGATGCCTACTGGGCGGGGCTTCTTTCACTCTACAGGAGTTGGGAAGACCCTTCGGTGGGCGTTGTCACATTCTAATACAGCCTGAATACCCCATTGCAGCACCGGCCTCAGTGGCTTGCCTCGTTAATCATTAGACTCCCAACCCACACCTCCTGGGATCAAATTCCGTTGCTGCCACTATTTTTCCAACAACCGTGGACTATTTTTATTTATTTTTTCGTGATACTTTGGCACGTTCAAAATGTACTTTGTGCTCTTAAGATACCTCTATAAAATTATACAGAGTGCACATTGAAAAGCAACACAGCAGAAAACAGTGCGTGACATGTCTTCTTTTATTTTACAGTAGATTTTACAATGGTCTCAATCGTTCAGAAATAGTGATTATTTATAAGCTGGTCCACCTGGCTCTCATAGACTCCCAGTGTATTCCATGGAAGTCCCGGCTGCATTTTGCCACCCAGTGCGACGACTCTGTCGGCTGGAATTGCTGGATAGAGAAAATGACGTCGGCGACCTTTCCTTGATTTAGCTTCTTTGGTTCCTTTGCCTCAAATGCAAATTTGACATCTTTAATGAGCCAATATGGAGCTAACACAGAGCGAAGGAGATGCACTGATGCTCTTGGTTCTTGATTGATTCTTGAATGAATGAGAGGAGGCGGGGCAATGTGGGCAGTGCAGCGTTTGTGAGTGTGTGTGTGTGTGTGTGTGTGTGTGTGTGTGTGTGTGTGTGTGTGTGTGTGTGTGTGTGTGTGTGTGTGTGTGTGTGTGTGTGTGTGTGTGTGTGTGTGTGTGTGTGTGTGTGTGTGTGTGTGTGTGTGTGTGTGTGAGTGTCTGAGTGTGTGTCATGTCGTCATGTAAGAGAGAAGAGAAAGAGAGAGAAAGTGCATCTGGTGTCGATGTATTGAAAAGGCTTCATATATTTTTAAAGGATTGTTTTGTTGAGAGAGAAAAAAGGCAGGTAATATTTTTCATTCACACACATGCTCCTAATTACATGTTACCGTTCACACACATCTATTTTTAGTCGTAAGTGCGAGTAAATGATAGGTGTGTCTGGCCTTGTCAGTCATCGCAGTACCCCCCACCACACACACGCACGTGCGCGAGCGTGCGCACACACACACACACACACACACACACACACACACACACACACACACACACACACACACACACACACACACACACACACACACACACACACACACACACACACACACACTTCTTTGTTAAGTTTTTCTCTTCTTTGTTTAAAGGACCATACTGGCATAAATGCGTCATGTCTGTTCAACAGCGTTGGTCATATATCAGACATAAGCATTTTCCATTTTCTTGTTAATGGCTTTATTTTTAGATTTTGCATTCAATTTTTCCCAAAGCCATTTCAGCAATAACAAACTTACCTGAATAAATGAGTCAGTGTTGGAAAGATATTTGAATTTCATTCATAAATCAAGGGAATATTTTGGGGCTAGACTTTTCAAATCAATCTGCACTTTAAAATGCATTAACCCTTTAAGACCGGGAATGCATCTGTGTCACTTTAGATTTCTTTGGCTATTCAAAAATAGCAGATCTACAAGCTCATAGCGCGGCACCGAGTGCTGCGCTATGAGCTTGTACAGTAGATCTGCTATTTTTGAAAAACCTGTGAAAACGTTTTATTTATATTTTATTCCGAAAAACTGTTAGGATTTAGATTTTTTTTTTAAGCGGCCTCAGGTCTTAATGGGTTAAGACGCAACATTGACGTAAGTTTGACAAATGATAGTACAAGATTATTATGCTGTGGAAAATGGTTGGCACTTGGCAGTAATGTAAGTATACGGTGAGTCAGTCAGTGGGCTAAACATGCCAGAGCACCGCTATGATCCTTTAGAAGTGTTATAAAGTGTGTGTCTGTCTTCTGTCTGCACCTTCTGTATATCGACCCCCCCACCCCCCTCTCTGTGTCTGGCGCTCTTGGTGGGCATTGCTGGATATTCTTTGTGGGCGACCTCAGGGGCTTAGGACCACTCTGTTGGGCTCAGCTTCTGACACACACACACACACACACACACATACACACACACACACACACACACACGCACACCACACACGCACACACGCACACACACACACACACACACACACACACACACACACACACACACACACACACACACACACACACACACACACACACACACACACACACACACACACACACACACACACACACACACACATACATACATACATACATACATACATACATACATACATACATACATACATACATACATACATACATACATACATACACGCACATGCACACACGCCACATGCCGTGTGTAATCTACTCTAGTCATATCATGTGCACACAATATAGAGACACAACATAGAGATAATATAGGGCAGAGGAATGGAAGACTAAAGTGTCGGACCCGCGTGCATTGCGTGCATGTTTGCGTGCATGTTTGCGTGCGTTCGTGCATGCTTGTGTGTGTGTGTGTGTGTGTGTGTGTGTGTGCAATCAAGAGACAAACCAGAGCGCACACAAGAATAGCAGATCTACAAGCTCACAGCGCCTCGCGCTGCGAGGTGTTGTGAGCTTGTAGATCGGCTATTTTTGGCAAAGAGTCATAGGTGTAGACTAGAGGGAAAAAAGAGCAGACCAAGTAAACAAAAAATGTTGAATCTGAAACACAATTTTATACGATATAGAGGGGGTCCCTGCTTCATCTCTCTCTCAGCTAGGGGGTCCTTGGCCTGAAAACGTTGAAGACCCCTGGTGTACATCTCTCAAGGCCAAAGGAATTTGAGGAGATAGGTCATCTGAGAGAAGTTTAAAGGGCTATATGCGTGTCTGGCTGGTTATTCTTCTGAAGACTTCGACAAATTATTTTATAGCGTCGCTCTCGACGAGGCTAATCTCGCAAATCTAGATTTCTGGTTCACACTGTCACTAGGCTAACGTGTTATTCCACTCATTTCTAGTTTTTGACATTTTTAACTAAACATTTTAGTCTTTCAGAGCCAAGTCGTCTAGGCAGTGAACGACGGTGGTTGACTCGGGCTGAAATCTTGCCCCTAATACAGTATGTAGTCATATGTCATAGCTAGACTTTGTTTTTGATTGATTAATTGATAGATTGATTGACATTATTATTGACATAATCATAGTTACTATTGCACACAACAGTCAAAAGGATTAAAGCCTATGACAACTTGACGTCATAGACTGGCCCCATGAAGTCCGAGATCCATGTAAAACCTGTTATTTGAACCAGTCTGGTTAACTCTAAAAAAAGAAAAATGTTTGGAATAATTGGTGAACTCTTTTTAGGCAACAAACATACTAGCTTACAGTATTATTACTCAACCTAACAGCCTTTAAATCAGGCTCATGAAACACCGTCGTAAGGTGTGGTTGTTGTTAGCTAATGTTGCACTTGTCAATAAGATAATGATGTTGATGAGTAACATGCAGCTCTCTCAGACAGCTTACACCCTCTTTTCACATGCTAGTGCTTTAAATCCTGAGGATTTTAACAACGCTGTCTGTCTGAGTAGCACCAATCCTCTTTAGACAACAATCTGGAACACACTGTTTACTGCTTCCATCACTGGGTATCATTCAAAACTTGACATAAGACAGTAAAGCCTAATTTATACTATAGTACGATGGTGTCGCTTGATAAAAAGAACAGATTTTCAAGCTAACAATAAGTTGCATCACAACAATGGATGGGGTCTACACTAAATCAAGCTCTAGACCTTAACCCTAACATATTAGCTAATACTGTAGCTAACCATGGACAGATTGAAGCCTATGTACAGTGCTCTTGTTCAGTTAGAACCAGACTATGTGGAAATCCCGAGAGTCAATTTAAATCCCAGAGTTAAATTGAAATTCAGGACTTTGGCAGCACTAGTTTCAAGCAAGTGTGGAGTATAAGCTAGACTTAACCCACAATCATTGACACAATTCTGTGTCAAATGAAAGTAATCAATATATTCTGTTGCTGATATTCAGTCTTCACATTTGTCCCCCTCCAAATGCCATTCTTTTAAACTACACTACAGAAAGTCTTAACCCATTCAATCTGGGAACACATTTTAGATTTTTGGCCATAACCATTATTTTATACTTTGGGCTATTCAAAAATAGCAGATATACAAGCTCATAGTGCGGCAGTGGTAGATGAGTGATCTGGTAGATCTGCATTTTTTGGGAAAACGTGAAAAATCTTTGAATATATATATATATTTAAAACATATGTTGCTATAATATCAGTGGTTCTCAACCTGCTTTCATGTCAAGTATGTATTTGTCCACGCAAACCCCCCATCTCAAAATATTTTGTTCCAGGGACCCCCACAAGCAAAGATTTGAGTTAAAAATGTATATATATTCAAAGATTTGCACACATTTTCATGTTTTTTTTTTCAAAAATAGCATATCTACAAGCGCGTAGCGCGGCACTCTGTGCGGCGCTATGAGCTTGTATATCTGCTATTTTTGAATAGCCAAAGAAATCTTAAAATGACAAAGATGCGTTCTCGGATTGAATGGGTTAAAGTCCACCAAATCACCAAGAGCAATAGAACTCATTTTGGTACAGTCAGTGTTTTCATTGACTCAACAGTGAGACAGTTAATCCCACCACTTCATGATTCCTGATTCCATTCACATTGAATAATTAATGACTACCAATAGGACATGAGAGAATTTAACGGAACGCCGCTCCATTCAGCCCACTGACTGAGAAATGAGCTGTGGGTGGACCCAAGGTTTCACACCTTTAATAAACACTCAAATTCTGGAGAGTTGCCTACTTCGCCCTGTGGCACCGACAGGGTTGATACCATTACCACATTCCTGTCTCTGACACAGTGTTGATTTTGACAGAAAGTTTTGGTTTAGTCAAAGTCTTTTGAATAAAATTCCATTTAATCATCTGAAATGTTTTAGTTTTTGTCTAGTTTTAGTCGACTAAAATCTACAGTTGATTTAGTCGACTAAAATGTATTTTGGCAGTGCCTTGATGGCGTTGTAATAATGGCTGATTTTACACTTGGTTGCATGCTGACAATAGCCGATCTAGAAGCTCACAACGCGTCGCAGCGCGACACGCTGTGAGCTTGTAGATCTGCTATTTTCAGAGCCCAACCAAACATAAAATGACTTGGATCTCTTCTCCACTAGTCCCTCCCTAACATTTTAGTCTAGTTTTCATTTGTTGACGAAATTGTCAGCATATTTAGTCTTAGTTTTAGTCATCATAGCTTAGTTTTTATTTAGTATTTGTTTAGTTTTCGTCAGTGAAAAAAGGTAGTCCACGATCATTTTTCATCATAGTTTTAGTCGACGAAATCAACACTGCTCTGACATGCTGGTGGTTTTTCCCAAGACTCTGGTCTGTAATGGAGACATTGGAGAGCTTAGGCCACATCCTGAAGTGAGCCATGGCGGTACTTAGTGAGGTCGCATTAACGCACTGGGACCTCTCTCTCTGTTTAGGTTTGTGGTATGAAAATAAAAAATAGAAGTCGAAAAGTGAAAAAAGGTGTTACAGAGGGCATATTATGAGAATGAAAGAGCAAAATAAATAAACAGAAAGAGAGGCTGATGAGAGAGAGCCAGAGAGTGAGAACTGAAGCTTGATTTATATATATATTTTTTTTGTGCACCGGTGTCGCATGCAGAAAATAGCAGATCTGCGAGCTCAAAATGCGACGCGCTGCAACACGTTATGAGCTTGTAGATTTTGATATTTTCGGCACATGACTCTGGCGTGCAACTAATTATAAATCAGGCTTAATAAGGAGAGAGTGCTGGGATGAAAATGTATGAAAGAAATTGAGAGAGGGGTTGGACAATGATGGAGACATGAAGGGGGGACTGAGAGAGAGAGAGAGAGAGAGAGAGAGAGAGAGAGAGAGATGCGGAACAAAAAGAGATGTCAGGTGTCTTGTGAGAGGGCTGGAGAAGAGGTGAGCACTGAAATACACAAAGGAGCGAGCTATAGCTCAAGTGTGTGTTTGTGCAAGTCTGCTACGTGCCGTGCACATACAGTATGAGAGAAGGGGTATACGTGTGTGCGTACATGCATGCGCGTGTGCATGTGTGTGTGCACACAGGTGCGTGAGTACTAGCAGTGCATCATCGAGGTTGCATGCATTTGTGTGTGTGATGCGTATACTTGTGAGTGTGCATGTTAAAGCAAACATTTGTAACTCAAATATTTGCTTCTGGGGGGGTCCCTGGAACAAAATATTTTGAGATGGGGGTCCCTGGAACAAAATATTTTGAGATGGGGGTCCGCAACCAAATACGTATCGTTTTGGAGGTCCTTGACATGAAAAAGTTTGAGAACCACTGATATTATGGCAACATATATACGGTTTTCAGAAAACTGTAGATGCCTTCCCGGATTGAATGGGTTAAAGTGTGAAAAAGATGGGAAAAGGGCTGCGTTTGTGTGCACAGTGCATGTCATTATACATACGTATGTATGTGCATATTTATGTATGATGGAGCTTGAGGGAACCATGCTGCATGCACGCACACAGCCTGGGTGGAAGAAGAGACACAGAGGGGCTACACACTGCAAAGACAGAGACAGTACCGAGGGGGAAGAAAACAAGATACAAAATCTGAGAGTTAGAGGCAAAATCGAGCGTGGATGAAAATACAGGAGGGAGAAAAATGAAAAGAGTACACTGTAAAATCCAGAGTGTTAATTTAACTCAATATACAACGAAATGTACTCTCTTTGTACGCTCTACGAGTTCCACATGGATAAATCAACACTTCGCTGTGTGTGTAGACTGATGTATGAGAGAGAGAGAGAAATGAAAAGGCGATAATGAGTCTGTCTGACCAAAAAGACTAAAGTGAGCCAGAGATAAGAGCGTGAAAAGATGGAAAGAGTAAAGGAAGAGAGAGAGGAGAGAGCTAAATCCTCCGTGTTAATTTAACTGAGTGTAAAAATTGACTCAAATGGACCCGCTCTCTGAGCCAAATTAACAGATTTTTACCGTGCACTGATGGTGCAAAAAACGTGTGAACAGATAGAGAGCTAGAAAGACGGACAGATGGACAGATAGACAGATAGACGTATAGAGACAGGAGAGAGACCTAAATGAGTAGTGAGAGGCAGTGATAGGATGAAAATGAGATGAGGAATAAAGGGACGCTGATAAATAGAGATGGAGCCCAAATAGGACGAGCAAAGAGGAGAGAACGAAGGAGTGAGAGAAATGGAGAGAGGAGGCGGAGGAGGAGGAGGAGGAGGGAGTCAGTGAAATGAGCGACGGCGACAGTGATGGAGCGGAAACGAGAGAGGGAGTAGAGAGAGAGAGAGAGAGAGAGAGAGGGAGAGGGAGGGAGAGAGAGAGAGGTGGTAGAGTCATGTTTGATTCTCATCAGTGAGAGAGCTCCTCATGCGACTGCTGAGGCTGCCTTTGTCACTGTGACTGATCCACCATGTCTCTGTGCCGCTTTCCACTGACACCATTACAGTACATTACTGATGTATGTACACACACACACACACACACACACACACACACACACACACACACACACACACACACACACACACACACACACACACACACACACACACACACACACACACACACACACACACACACACACACACACACAGAAACACAGGGCATGTTCATTGCGACGCTTGTTTGTGTGTACCCTACCTACACACAGTAAAATCCTCAATGTTAATTTATCCATCTGTAACTCTAAAGAGTGTACAAATGTAACTAAACGGACCCCTAAAACACTGAGGATTTTACTGTGGAGGTGGGTATACACAAGCAGACGCCCTCAGGTAGCTAACCTAGTTTTGCGGCTTGTTTCTATATGCACCAGCACATATTGTACACACGCACACGCACATGCACGCGCACGTGCGCGCGCGCACACACACACACACACACACACACACACACACACACACACACACACACACACACACACACACACACACACACACACACACACACACACACACACACACACACACAAAGGAAGGACTACCATGCATCTACCAGGTGTACAGTCATGTGTGTATTGTGCGTATTTCTCTCAGGGTTATGTAGGAAACGCATTGATGCACACCACACACACACACACACACACACCCAGGTGCACACACACATCCTTCTACACACGCCCTTAGACGCTAATCGTTAACTCTCACCCATGCTGAGGCATAAGTACATCATTATCTGTTCACACTGATTCACACGGATGAACACGCACGCACGCACGCACGCACGCACGCACGCACGCACGCACACACACACACACACACACACGCACGCGCGCGCGCGGCCTATGCCTCTCACTCACGCAGATACACAAACACATACATACTGTGTACAGACGACTGTAGACATTTCTTATACTCTGATGAGTTAAATGAACACTCATGATTTTACATTGTGTAGTCTGTGTGCAGTACTGTATATTGTTGTCGGGTGGAAACCTTGTATGTCCAAAACTAAATAAACAGTGAAAATAGCCGATCTACAAGCTCACAACGATTCACACCGCAACACTTGTGAGCTTGTAGATGGGCTATTTTCACTACTTTTGTGCGACACTCTCGTATGATGAAGTAGGGCATTGATTTACGAAAAAACACTGACATTTGGAGATCCTGTCCTACTTCAAAAACGTCAATGACGTCCACAATCACAACACCAGAGGGAGCTCCACAAATCACGTTCAACCCAGATTTGGCTCTAACAAGGGATTCAATTTGTTCTACTGCTATGCCACAAAGATGTGCAATGCCCTACCAACAGTTATACAAACATGTGAATCCTTACTCTCCTTCAAAACCGCTCTAAAAGAGCACTTACAGGTGGCTGCAATTCGGAATTGGCCCCTGTAAAATGTCAAAGCCTCGATTTCTACTCGTTTATATGATGTTTTTGCATAGTAGTGTATATTTGTCTGTCATTAAATGTTTCAATGAATTGAGTACAAAGGACTAGTGCCATAGTGCTTTCTTGGGTTTAAAATCCTCTTAACAGACCTTGTATTGAACTGTACTTCCCTGTGCTTGTCTTTGCAAACTGTTAATAAAGTATTCAATCAATCAATCAAAAGCCAGAGAGCGAGGATATGGATACTGTGATGCAAAATAAAAACCTGCTAAACGGCACAACAGTGTTTAACGTACAGTATGCCACAGCCTAACTCGACAATGTGTTGTGTTTTTGTTCCTACAGTACTATGAGATGTCTTATGGGCTCAACATCGAGATGCACAAGCAGGTAAGAAAAAAACGACAGCTTTTTTTGACAGATTCATCCATCTTCTTCTGGCAAAAAAATGTGTATACATACATAGTAGTAGATATGTTTATGTGTGAGCGCGTATTTCTATGCTCTTTTCTTTTTTTTTTGAATGTTAACGCGTGCACGTGCCTGTGCGCGCATGTATACGTGTGTCCCTGATCACTCTCGCGCACGTCACTCTCGTGTGTCTGAGGAGGATTGTGCTCGCAGCCAAGCCGCCTGTCATTTCCCACACTTCCTGTTAATTTACTCCCCGAGTCACACGGGCACACAGAGAGGAAGACAGGACGGCACAAAAGACCGCTGAGATCGTTTGCAAGGGTTCTGTTGTGTGGAGGACGTTGACAGACAGACAGACAGATGCAGGTAGATAGCCGCTCTGCTCTGGTTCATTATGTATTTGACTGTCATCTTGTCTTCAAGGTGACAGACAGACAGGCGGGCAGACAGACAGACAGCTATGGATTCCGTTTTAATGTAGATACAAAAAGGAAGGTGGACAGAGAGACAGACAGACAGACAGATGCCAGAGTTTGGTCGTGTTACGGTTTTATTATCCACTTGACCGACATCATCCCTCAAGGTGATTGCACCCTCTTGTCTGTCTGGGGACAGCAGACGTCGCCTTGGAAGAAGACAACACATTAGGCTTTTCACAATTTATACTGGGCCCCATAAATATTTTGAGAGTGGCTCACTGTGATCGTTTTTATTTCTGATAAACGCCCGCCCGTCAAGATGAGACGATGACCTTAATCTCATTGTGTCATTTCAGATTTAATGTAATAACATGGTGTCAGATTTCTGTCTAAATACTTACGTATTGTCTGTACTTCCTGATTAAGCACACATCAGTGGCACATTTGCTGTTGACGGATTTGAACCCATGACATTGCTGTTACAAGCTGTAATTTCAGAACATGATTCTTCGAGTCGATTTTTACCACTCACTTTCCAATTCTCATATTAAATCAGGGCCACTGGTGGTTGTAATGTTTTGAAAGAGCAGATTTGCAGCAGCATAATGGAGTCCCTCCCATCTCAACAATAATGAATCAAGTCAGATTTAAAGTATAATGGCTTAGATCAAAGTTCAGTATCCAGTGTGTTTGTTGCAGTAGTGGGGGTTGCAGGGTTCAGTATTGTTTTGTTTCTTGAGCCAGAAAAGGTTGAGAAGCACTACTTTAAATCCCCTCCACCCTCCATGTTCCACTCGGAAACACAGAGCACTTCCCAATCCAAACACAGCCCTGGGCCTTGCAGACACATACCATGAGCAACATCCAAAAGAAGAAATCTGCTGGGAGCTTAGCTCTGAGGAAGAAAAGACAAAGAAAAAAAAACACAGAAGATAGAAGAAAATAAATTCAGATGCACAGTGAAAGTGATTGATGGATAGATGGATGGATGGATGGATGGATTGGATGGATGGATGGATGGATTGATTGATTGATTGATTACTAAATCCCCAGAGCAGTCAGACCTTTCAACACAACAATGATCAGACAGCAAGAGGGGGAGGAAGAGAGAGAGAGAGAGAGAGAGTGAAAACGGGACAGAGATGGAGAGAAAGAGTGAAAGAAAGCGACAGAGACAGAAGGAGAGAACAGAGAAAGTGGGCCAGCAGCCAAGCTGGGCAGAACCAGACTGTCAGCTCTGGTCTCCAAAGAGAAGGAATGGACTCAGGCTCTGGCTGCACCTCTGAGAGGAAGAGAGAGAGAGAGGGAGAGAGAGAAGGGATGGGGGGGTTGAAGATGACTGGGGGAGAAAAGGAGAAAGACGAGAAAAGAGAGCAAACAGAAGGGAAGAAGAGACGCTAAGACGAGGCTAAGCAGAAAGAGAATGAGAGGAATGGAAAGATGGGAGCGAGAGGGAGAGAGAGAGAGAGAACATGAGAGGCAATAGTAGAGAAATTAGGTGAGGAAAAAAGGGTGATATGTCGATGGGGAGAGAAAAAAATCTATGTTGAGAGTGAGAATGAGTTTTAAAGAAAAGTGAATGAAGCGAGACTGAGTCTAAAAGCCCATCGCTATCACTAGAGTCTGTGATGCCCCTTACATGCGACTGGAAATAGGCCAAAGGATCGTGCTAGAGCAGAGGTTCTCAAACTTTTTTATACCACAACCCCATTTCATGGGGGATTTTTTTTGCAACCCCACACTTTATTTATAGTGCAACTTCAAAGTGAAAATGAAGAATACCTTAAACTAAAAGCATACAGTACATTGCTGGCCTTATATATATATATGAATATTTATTATTTGTAGGCCTATCTTATCAATGATTGAATAATATTCAATATTGTAGCACTGCCTCAAAAGATGTGACGTGAGATCGTTTTGTTGGCGCAGCTGAGCTGGAGAACAGGGTTCGATTCCAGCTCGGGTCATTAAAAACGCTACAATATCAATAAAAGCAGCGGTGTTTCTGTGCACACATTTGTAAACTGAAGCCTATTTAGCCAAAATATGTTGCTAGAACCACCTGCGTTTCTTAATCCAGCTCTCGATTTAATTTGACTCAAAGAGGGTAGAAATGGAACCAAATGGACCCGTGGGCGTGTTCCATGTATGTGTAGGTGTACCCTCTCGCTCTTGGAGTTACAAAAACTCTTTTAAGCCACCCGGGCGGCACCCGCTCATATAGACCTTCATTCCTGCTATATAAATCAGTTCTTTGTGCCTCTCCAAGGGCTGGTGTGTGTTGTTGTCTTTCCTGTGTTGGTGCTGGTTCTCGGTTGGAGCTGTATGTGTGTATGAGGAGTCAAGTGGCCGTCTTTGATGTCCTCTACACGCTGGTCACGACGACTCCACTTTTTTCCGTTTCTTGATAAAAAAACAAATCTTATTCTTTCGGTTGCCCCAACGGCACCCTCCCGCGACCACACTTTGGGTCCCGAGTCCCGACCCATAGTTTGAGAACCGCTGTGCTAGAGGATAGGTCATGGGGTCACTCAATAAGTTAATCTTTCAGGGAGAATGAATGTGCTCAGCAAGTTCCATGGCAATCTGCCCATTACATGTTGACGTAGGCTAAGGGTTGTGTGCAAGTGGAAAGTCTGGCCCAAGGGTGGCGCTAGATTAAAGGTCATGGGCTCACCAAAATCAGTAGGGAGCATCCATCGGGGAGCATTTATGTGCTCAGAAATCTTATTGCACTGCCTCTGTTAGATCTGGTGATATATTCTGTGCAGGTTTTTACACTAAAAAGAGGATGTTTTGTGTGGGGGAATAAGGGAGTGAGAGATGGGGGAAAGAGCAAGATAGTAAAAAGCGAACAATAGAAAGAGGGTAGAAGTGATAGAAGTGGGGAAAAAAGCAAGCTAACTAGAAAAGTGCACACCATGGAACGCAGGTCTTTTGCCAGTCTGGGTGGCCTACCCATGGCTGTCAGGCCAGCCCACATACTTTTGGAAGCCAATTACAGGCATACTGCATGGGGTATCAAAACCCTGTTTGACCGTCATGTATCACATGACACATGTGACACCAATGACATGACACCAAAATGTTGTGAAAGATCCTGTTTCAGCAACGAACAGTGACATTTGTAGCTTTTGTGGCGCCCCCTATCGGTGTAATTGAAACGGCTTTTGGCTCTGTGTTCTTCTAGGGGGCCCTTCAGAGATTAAAATGTGGGATAGATCGGACACTGCATGTATGATTTTTCCTCTTCGGCAATCGTAACGGAATATGAAAAATCGGAATGATACATGTTTATCACGTGACTAGAGATAATGTGTACCGATTTGTCAAAATTTTGGACAACATTTTGTAAGTGTGTTTTGAAATGGCCACATTTGGGGAGTTGCCTCATGATCAAGGAATCTTTTTTATTTTTATTCATCGTATTACCTACAGTTCAAGAGTTATAGACCAAAATGTAAAGCAGACCGTTATAGCGCCACCATGAGGCTGATTTGACAATTTTGGGGTGGAGTGTCTTCCTTGGCTTACTGGTAGTGTGCATGCAAAGGTTGATCTCGCGGTGTCCGAGATTACGTGCGCACCAATCTGGGAACCCATCGTCAAATAAAAAGGAAAAACAGTGCCCCCAGCGTTTTTCACTTTTGCATTTGACTCTGGGGGGGGGTGATTAACTAGACCTATGCGGCTGGAAACCGGGGTTTGGACATGCCCTCAGCTCTCCACTGGGCCAATGTTTTCATTCCCACTAACAATATTTCTCCACGGAACACCAACACCATTTCTCGCAAAGAACGTGGATCGTTTTGGTTATAAGCCCACTTGTTTCTATGATGAAAGAACAAGTTAAAATGTTACTAACTTTCCGTTGTTTTTGTCGGCTACGAGGACGCTATTGTTAAATGAGTTTCGGTTTGTTTCCAGTGGGAAGCGAGCGTACAGATGTAAATCCCGCCCACTACATTTAATTGGGTAAAGCGCGGCCTGCTTCCTGATCTGAAGGCACACCCACTTGTAAACGCGCACACGTTCTGAACGGGGCTACCGACAGATTCAGTAGCGCAGCTCTGAATCTGTTATTGAGAGATTACGTGCGCACAGACACAGAGAAACACGGACAAACAGACAGACAGACGTTGTCGATAACAATAACGATAACGCCTCCAGGCTGACAGGTTGGCGAAGGCGATAAAAAAAGAAGATAGTGATGAATATAAGAAAGAAAGAGAAAATGATGAGAGCGAGCAATTAGAGGGATAGAAATTAGCATAAAGCAGAAGGAAATGAGAGAGAGAGAGACGGGAGAGATGTGATGCTGTAATGAGAGGAGGAGAGGGACAAAGATAAATGGCTCAAATGGAGGAGAAGAGATGGTAAACAAAGAGGATGAGCCGGAGAGAGAGAGAGAGAGAGAGAGAGAGATGAAGGGAGGCCAAGGAAAGATGTAGGGAAAAAGAAAGGGGGTCTGAGAAAGACGTCAAGGGGGGAGGCTTTGAGCTGCAGCGAGAAATAATGAGTCATGAATAGATTTAACACTATCTGCTCTTATTTCCTCTCCTCAAGACGCCTCCATTACACCTCTCTCTCTCCCTTTTTCGATCTCTCTCTCTTTCTACAGTCTCTCTCTCTCTCTCTCTCTCTCTCTCTCTCTCTCTCTGTGTGTGTCATTATCGGTGGCAGGGCCATCTCATGTCTCAGCATTAATTGAGTCTTAACAGTCTTTTTGTGAGTTCTGCCTCAGTCTCCCCCCTCCTCCCCCCTCCTCTCCCTCTCTCTTTCTGCTTGTCTCTCTCCCACTTCTCTTTCTCTCCTCTCCTCTTCAGCTTTCTGGGCTGATATCAGTCCTTTATGAATGTAGAGAGAAGATAGACCCCCCCCCCAAACACATGCACACACACACACACACACACACACACACACACACACACACACACACACACACACACACACACACACACACACACACACACACACACACACACACACACACACACACACACACACACACACACACACACACACACACACACACACACACACACACGCACGCACACGCGCTCTCACCCGCTCTCACACGCAACCTCTCTCACACGCAACCTCTCTCTCTCGGAGCTATATGGAACCCACTGATCACACTCCCATTATATTATCTCTCTGGCTTCACTTCCATTATCATATCATATCATATACAGGCTATATCCCAGAGAGAGAGAGAGAGAGAGAGCGAGAGAGAGAGAGAGAGACAAAGAGACAAAGAGAGAGAAAGAGAGAGAGAGATAGAGAGATGGGAACAGGCTATAGGGGATTTCACAAGTCACTCAGTACTTGTTCTATATTCATTGATATAGCCCGGCACTTCCGGGACCAGGTGAGTGAAAGCTTATACCTCCTGCAATGTGGAAACACAGAGCATGTATATTCAACGAGTTCATAATTCAGCGATATCGCTTGCATTTCAGATGCCAGCTAATACACAGGATGATATTTGGTGATTGTATATAGCAGTGTGGTGAATGGGCTGAAGCTGTTTTTTTGTACAGAGAGCTGATGCTAGCAGAGGCATAATGAGACTGTGTCATGAGGTGACGATGAATGGTTTTCTGTTCAGTGCATATACGCATTAAAATCCTGAGTGTTCATTTAACCACATGCATCCTTGCGTTCTTATCGTAGGGCCAACATCTATATGAATTCACAGAGTGTCTGTTTGTCTGTCCTTCGCATATCTCGAGAATTGTCCAACTGATCGACTTCAAACCTGCCGCATGTGTTGCTGAGGACCCGAGGGAGTGATGTACCGAGGGGGAAGTTGGTCAGATAAGCGGTTGTCCGGAAATCTTAACTATTGTATCTATTAATTCACAAAATCTCGGTCATAACTCGGGCGCCGTCCGGCCGGTTGATCTCAAACTTGGCGTGCGTGTCCCAAGGCCAGGGGTGTACAGTGCCTAGTGGGAATTTGGTCGGACCAACGATTTCAGAAAAACAATTAATATCTGTGTCTGATTGTCCGGGTACCACTCATAATTCCGACATCCCACTACTCCGACTACATGGCTTCCGCGTGCGGTTAGGGTTAGGTTTAGGGTTAGTAACCGTCGGAAAGGCGACATGTCGGCTTCCCGACATGTAACCGATTGTCCGCGGGTCTGCGGAGGACGCACCAAATATCTCCCCGGGACCCAAGCTAGTGAAAATAGCTTGTAAATCTGCTATTTTCACTAAGTTTGGGAATCCCTGGGAGGGAAAAAATGAGAGGAGGACCTAGTATAGAGCCCTGGGGGATGCGGGTTAAGCGGTTAGTTAAACTCTGAGAGTGTACAAATATAACCAAACCGACCCGTAAGAGTCAATTGCATAAAATATGAAATATTGCTTGTTACGTTCACCCAATAACAAGTGTCAGGAACCGGTGTTGTTCCAAATGCAGGAACTCAACTCTACCGTGACAATAAGCTGTATAATCAACTGAGGGTCACATGAGAATTTGCTTGTGCGTGGAACTTGCTAAGCAGCTGTGATTGAGCTTGTCTGCCTTGCATTGTAGTTTCCTGATGAGATGCTGCCACTACTAGTGTAGCTATGGAACTTAATTAGGGATTTGGTGTCATGCGCTAGGGAGCCAGGTAATAGAGGTTTATGCTGCAATATGCTACTATATTAGGCAAACTATGCTGTTTATTATACTTTTGATATTTTAGAAAAGAGTAGGGTAGAGCAAAGCACAAAAGTCGAATCTGCTGTATTGAAATGAATGCATTTTGCCCCAAAATAATATAATAATAGTGAAATTAGCAGATCTATAAGCTCAAGCCGCATTGTGACAAGGTTGTGAGCTTGTAGATCTGTGATTTTCACTATAATTGAAATAGGGCTTAAGCGGTTAATTCATAATGTACTTTTTCTCTTCCTAGAAATGAAGTGGTGTCAAAAGTAATTTGTCGTAAAAAAAAATACAAATACTCAAGTAAAGTACAGATACTAAAATAAAATATTTACTTTAAGTAGAGTACTCAATATACTTTGTTACTGTCCACCACTGGGTACTTACACTATAGTGTGCGCCAGTGTGCACAAGCAATGTGGCACAGATCTGTCTAGTGGTTTGTGAGATTAGCTTCAGTCACACAAACTCACAGACACACACAGGCAGACCCTCATGTAGACTCCTTCAGAGACATGCCGAAAAAAATAATTTAACCCATTAAGACCTGAGGCCGATTCTACAAATGTCTTCTAAATCCTATTGCTATCAGTGTTGCTCATACTTTTTCATATCAAGTTCCTCCAAAATGATATGTATTTGTCCGCGGACTCCCATCTCAAAATAGTTTGTTCCAGGGACGCCGAGAAGCAAAGATTTTAGTTAAATATGTTCGCTTAAAAATATATATATATTCAAAGATTTGCTCAAATTTTCAAGATCTTTCAAAAATAGCAGATCTAGAAGCTCATAGCGTGGCACGAAGTGACGCGCCATGATCTTGTATATCTGCTATTTTTGAATAGCTAAAATCTAAAATGATGCTTACACAGTTTTAATGGGTTAGATATAATACGTTTACGCTAGAGTCGGTACTGTACAAAAAAGGCAAACCCGCAGCATTACACTGGTTTATTTAGCATGCAACATACCCACAGTATCAGCAGGATGTTTGCAGGGTGCTCTGTGAGGCAGATGGCATACTGCACTAGTCTGTAGGAAACTTGTGTTAGCATTTTGTTTGGAGTCTACACACTGAAATCCTCTGTGGTCAATTGTTTTACTCTCTTGACAGAAACATTTACCGCGTCACACAAAAACTAAAAAATGTCCATGAATTCAAGGCTTCATGAGGTTTTTAATTGATAGAAAATATGTTTTTTTTTGGGTGAACTACTCCTTTAAACCCGGTCCCTGTATACTTTGTTAATGGGCGTCACCAAGGGGTCTGGACTAGGCCCCCTATAATCGTTTCCCTCTACACCTAAATCTATTGTGAGATTGCACTGCTGTTTTCGTGGAATGTTGCACTATAAGTTCACTATAAGTATTTTACTGTTTACATACAGAACTGCCTTATGGCTGTACATTGACTGGACAGACTGTTATAGGAATCTGTCATAGAACATCTATAGGAACGCTACGTAGCCACTAGCCAGGTTACTAGCGGATAGGCGAGACAGAATATGATAGGAAGCGGTGTTCTAGGGCTGCCAGGATGCTCAGCAGCCAGTCTGTTTCCCCTGTAGACTTCTGAGGACAGATGAAGCAGCTGGCTATCCTTCCTTCCTGCTCCCTCCTTTCATTTCACCACCATACATTGCACGAGAGGGCTGTGTGTGTGTGCGTGCGCGCGTGTGTGTGTGTGTGTGTGTGTGTGTGTGTGTGTGTGTGTGTGTGTGTGTGTGTGTGTGCGTGTGTGTGTGCGTTTGTGTGAGCTGTGCATGTGCTTGCTTGCTTGAGAGAGAGCAAGAGAGAGAGACTGTACACACACACATCCACCCACATGCACAACCCCCCCCCCCCCCCCCCCCCACACACACACACACACTGACTTATTTGTCTATTTTCTATTATGAATTCCCTCTGCAGAGACTCATGACAACACTGTCCATGTCAATAAAATGTAGTCAATTGAGTTGTGAGAGACGGTCAGACGGAGCGAGTGAAGAAGGTGAATTATAGATGAAGATGGATGGGAGTCGAAAGAGTGTAACAGAGAGGAAAAAGAGAATACAGTAGGTGCAAGAGAAAGGAGGCCTTCTGTATGTGAGACAGTGTTTGTGTAACTTAAACGCAACTATATGCCAAGGTGTCTGCATGTACAGTAGGACAAGGTCATCCGATGTTACAGTATGTTTGTTTAACTTTAGCTACAGTATAACTATACCTCTAGAGCTTTCAACTTCTGACTGACGGTGGCAGTATTCTTCTTAAACAATCATAATATCTCTGAATTTCTTTCTATGCAAATATAAAGAAATAATTATTGTGATCCCTTCAACCAGACCATGTGGGTTTAGGGGTCAATTAGTTATTGTCTCCGCCAGGCCGAAAGGCATGGCGAGAGAGTATGTTTTACCCCCTGTCCGTCCGTCCGTGTGTCCGTGTGTCCGTGTGTCCGTGTGTCCGTGTGTCCGTCCGTCCGTCATTCGATCTGTCTGTGTACAGCTAATCTCCGGCACCGTTGTCTTGCTCGCAGCCAAACTGTACACACACAGTCCCTGGATACCAGAGCAGAACCTCTGCCCCAATTTTTTCACAGGGGCCTGTTATAGCGCCACCAGGAGGCCGATTTGTGCAAATCACATTTTTTGACAGTACTCCTACAGATTTTGTCCAAAAATCCCACAAATCGGTACACAGTATCTCTATAGTCATTAAACGAAACGGGTCTTTCAGATTTCTCATATTCCATCCTGATTGGCTAAAAATGTCTTCCAAAGTTTGCAGGAGTGCTCCGTTTTGAACAACATGCCTCAAATCATGAACACAGCATGCAATTTCCGTGAAATTTTGCACGCACATTCCCATTAGGCCGAGGAAGAACTACCATTTAAAAATTTTCAAATCAGCCACATGGTGGCGCTATAACAGGCCGATTCGTGTTTTTACCTATAATTGCACCGATCTGTGTAAATCTTTGTATGCACACTCCCTAGAGGTCAAGGAAAAACCTTTGCCCTGCATTTTTCACATCTGCCTTTTATAGCGCCACCAGGAGGCCGACTTGTGTTAAACACATTTTTTTATACTACTCCTTCCAATTTTATCCAAATTTCACGCAAATTGGTACACATGATCTCTATAGTCATGTGATCACGACGGGTGTGTTTGATTTTTCATATTCCATACTGATTGGCTAAGATTGACATCTAAAGTTTGCATTATTGGCTTGTTTCGAACAAAATTCTGCAAATCATGAACGCACCGTCCAATTGCGCTCAAACTTTGCACGCACATTCACACTATGTTGAGGAACAAATGCCACCCTTTTAACATTGGCCTGTTATAGCGCCACCAACAGGTCTAATTTAGCGAAACACATGTTTTTAACAAAATGCCTCAAATCATGAATGCAGTCAGTGTCCGATTGTCGTGCAAGGCCTAAGAAGAAATGGCACCCTTTTCACGTTGGCCTATTATAGCGCCACCAGGAGGCCACAGTAGCCTACCTGACCTGGCGGAGACCTGTGCTCCGAGGAGCACTTTTTCTAGTTCATTTTATACTAGGCCTGCCCTACAGAGTTGCCTACCTCTAAGCAATGCAACAGTAATACATTTACGGCTATCTGTTACTCTCTCTCTCTGACGAAATCAAAACGGTATGACCAAACAAATTAGAACAATAGGCCACACGTGACATGATGCTATATAGGGTCTAATAGGGTCCCCAGTTCAAATCTGATTATTTTGGGGGGTCGCGGCCTGAAAAGTTTGGGAAATGGGAACCCTTGCTCTACACCCACCCTAAGAACAAGCAGCAGGGTTCATGCTCTGATGAAGGCCCTTAGCCGAAACACGTAAGCGTTCGTTTATTGGTGTGTGCCAATAAAAAAAAGTCGAAATGTGAGTGCTTTGTCCTCCATTGACTTTTGGGGATTTTTTCAATTCCTACTTTTTATATGTATACTGAAGTTTGGGTCTAGCACTCCAATGAGAAAACCTGTTGTTGATGCGGAACCTCTTTTCCTTATTTACCAACCAGTAGGGGTCAGCAGCAACAAGTGACTACAGTACAAGGGTACTTGGGAATTGACAGATTTAAAAAAAATAATGATAACCATATTTAACATGAATATTTGAGTACCGTAACTGATGTTCCCATGCAGTTTTCAATATTCATGTCAAAGAATGACCATG
>NC_139946.1:39103498-39113498 GCF_963454915.1 Gymnoscopelus microlampas
ACACACACACACACACACTCACGCATATAGGTTTGCCATCATAAAGCTGGCACGCCCAGCTGTACTGGGATTTGGAGACTGGCACAGCTGGCAGTGCCCTGGCACACCGGGCACCGCCTCCCTCCTCCTGTGCCAGCCGCAACCTACACTCATCACATTCAAATTCACCAAGGCTTATCAGCCACCGCATAATGTCTGTCCTTTAAGCTTTTACAATGATACCATTTCCCATTGTTATCAGTTGTACTGTACATACGGTACATTTCGTCGGGCAGAAACCTCCTATCTCTATATTTCAACGTTGTACTTTTCTTTAGTACGTTATTGCCCTTTCATCATACAAGAGTGTCGCATTAAAATAAGTGAAAACAGCTGATCTAGAAGCTCACAACGCGATGCGAGACGCGTTGTGAGCTTCTAGATCAGCTGTTTTCACTATTTTATATATATTTTTTAAACAATAATAAAAAAGCTACGGTTTTGGACATACAAGGTTTCCACCCAACAACGATACAGTATATAACGATACAAGCAGAAAAAGCTGCGGCGCGTTATCAGCCTGCCCAGTGTTGCTTGGGTTACAGTATATATTGTGCTGACAACACGTTGTGAAGTGTGCTCAGGTTTCTGTGAGAAGCATTTGTTGGGTTATTACCCCATATGTTCACCGTATCTATACGTACTGAATGCAGTTGACTGACTGACAAATATATACAGTGTACGTATATATCTCTGCTGTCCGGCAGAAACCAGCTAACTCCAAAATGTTTGGTGGAGTTAGGAGGTTTTGTTCATCATTGACAAGAACAGCTGAATGGACCTCCAAGCTCACAATGAGGTTGGAGGTAAAAAGGGGGTGGAGCCTGGAGTCAGCAAAACCAGTTAACTCCGGTGGAGCTGGCTGGTTTAGCAGAAAGTTTGAGGATCCAATGGAGTTAGCTGGTTTTGTCAGAAGCGCCTTTTAATGCTTTTCATTTGTTCAATATTTTTTTTTACCAACACACAGACGTAAAGAGTGTTCAATGGCCCTGATTTATGGAAAAAAAATGCAAAAGCGTCAAAATGGAGTTAGCTGGTTTCTGCTGGACAGCAACGAATATACTATATATATATATATATATATATATACAGGGACGTGCACAGATAGACTCTAGGTGGTGCTAGAGCACCTGCCCTTTGCCCTCTTGACCAGAAGTGCCCTTTTGAAAAAAGGGCACAGCAGGGGTCTTCAACAGGGGGTCCGCCAAATCTTTATGTGATATGATTTTTCTTTTTACCATAACCGCTCGAAACCTAGCATCCCTTTTCTGAGGAGAACTTTAGCCAAAAATAGCAGATCTACAAGCCCACAACGCCTCGCGCTGCGAGGCGTTGTGGGCTTGTAGATCGGCTATTTTTGGCAAAGAGGTATAAGTGTAGAGGGAAAAAAGAGCAGACCAAGTAAACAAAAAAAAGTATAATTTAGTTGAGCACCTGCCCCTCAAAATGTCTGTGCACGCCACTGTATATATATATATATAAATATATATATATAAATGATATATACACAGTATGCTGTGTTCTACACAGTATGTCATGTTGAACTTGTCAGTTTGTGGGTTTGTGGAGGATGTAATATTTAGTATTTGCTGCCCTTATCACACAACGATAGTTGCGTCATTATGCAGGAGTGAGACAGGGTGATTATATCAATGCTATGTAATGCTGGTTGTGATTATCATGCCGTCAATGATCCAGCGAGGTGACATGTCTGAACACGCCGGTAAACTCTGTGTGTGTGCGTGTGTGTGTGTGTGTGTGTGTGTGTGTGTGTGTGTGTGTGTGCGCGCGCGCGCGCTGGCATACCAAAGACTGTGTGTGTGTGTCCCTCAGGCAGTGACAGGCTAATATGCTCCACAGCCTCCGGAACAGGCTGTCCTTGTCCTCCTATTCATTCCTCCTTCCTTCATTCTCTCCCTCCTTCCTTCTCTCCCTTGCTTCCTCTGTCACTTTCTCTCTCTCTCTCTCTCTCTCTCTCTCTCTCTCTCTCTCTCTCTCTCTCTCTCTCTCTCTCTCTCTCTCTCTCTAGCTCTATGTATTCGTCTTTGGGAGGATATTTTGGGAGAGCTTATACTCCTCTCTAAATGGGGCCCTGCGTCTGGCCTATTCTCTCTCTATCTCTCTCTCTCTCTCTCTCTCTTTCTGTGTGTGTGTGTGTGTGTGTGTGTGTGTGTGTGTGTGTGTGTGTGTGTGTGTGTGTGTGTGTGTGCATGTGCGTGTCCGCATGCATGTGCGTGTGTGCGCCAGTTGGCAGTGTATCTGCCCTCAGGTGTTTATTGACCACTCCTCTCTCTCTTTCTCTGAATCTATCTCTCCATCCGTTCATCCCTCCATGCATTTATCCCTCCATCCCTCCATCCGGTCTGTTGCCAGAGCCTCATGATGTCCGCGGCTTGGCACGGCTGTGGGCCGAGTCTGTTGTCTCTCCGACACCTGGCCCAGCACAGCCCGGTCCAGCCCTGCTCAGCTCTAGTCTGCTTTCTTGCCAGCGGTGGAAAAAGTACTCAAATGTTTTACTTAAGTAAAAGTATCAATACTGCAATGTAGAAGTACTCTGTTACAATTAAAAGTCCGGAATTCAAAATTGACTTGAGTGAAAGTACAAAAGTATTGGTATCAAAATGTACTTAAAGTACCAAAAGTAAATGTACTAAAATGTGTTTGAAAATAGCAGATCTACAAGCCCACAACAAGTTGTGAGCTTGTAGATCGGCTATTTTCAAATAGCCTCGGTATAAAATAGGGCTAAAGTGGTTAATGTATGTTTTATAATGTAATAATTATAATTTATATCTGCAAAGTAACTAGTAACTAAAGTTTTCAAATAATTGTAGTGGAGTAAAAGTTCAATATTTGCCTCTGAGATGTAGTGGAGTAGAAGTAAAAGTAAAAGTATAGACAATTGGAAATACTCCAGTAAAGCAAAAGTACCTCAAAATTGTACTTAAGTACAGTACTTGAGTAAGTGTACTTAGTTACTTTACACCGCTGTTTCTTGCCAATGTCCTAAAACCAATACATCACACACAGCCGCAGAGCAGAAGCCGGTTCCACTGACATGGACTAATCGTAACGGAGTAGTATAATCCATGTCCATGAATTCTGCATTTTCAGGGGCAGAATTCAAGTTGATTTCCGTTATTGACTAATCATTTCCACAGCAAATTATGTCTGACTAAATGATGACCGCTGGCTCTGCTTTGTTCTATTTTTGTTGTTTATTGTGGTCTGTTTTATGTTGGGTTGGGTAATTTTTGGGGGGCTTTCCATGTTTGTTGTTTTCTGGGCTGTTCTTTTTTTGGGGATCTGATCCAGGATCAGCTTGGTGCTGATCTGGCCAATTTTCAGACTCAGGTCATCTGGTTTGATTAGGGTCAGAAGGGAGTCCCTCTGCCAGACCTGCTGTAGAGTAACAGACAATCTGTTACTAGAGGACAGGACAGGAGAGGAGAGGACAATAGAGGACAGGACAGGAGAGGAAAGGAAAGGACAGGACAGGAGAAGAGAGGACAATAGAGGACAGGACAGGAGAGGAGAGGAGAGGAAAGGACAGGACAGGAGAGGAGAGGAGAGGACAATAGAGGACAGGAGAGGACACTAGAGGACAATAGAGGGGAGGGCATGCGAGGACAATAGAGGAGAGGACAGGACAGGACAGGAGAAATGGCAGACAAGACAGGCAGGATAGAAGAGAGGTGAGACAACAAATTAAATGATAAATGGTGCATTTATGTAGCGCTTTTATCCAAAGCGCTTTACATAGATTGTGCATTACATTCACCCATTCACACACACATTCATACACCGATGGCGGAGGAAACCATGCAAGGCACCAACCTGCTCTTCGGGAGCAATTAGGGGTTCAGCATCTTGCTCAAGGACACTTCGATACTAACTCTGGGGGAGCCCCCCAGCCCGGGATCGAACTGGGAACCTTGCGGTTTCCAGTTCAGTCTACCCGGCCACTACCCCTGAGCCACTGCCGCCCCACAAATGAACCTAAAACATCTCATCCTAGTTGCCACGATTTCAAAATAATATCCTTGATTTAGACTACTGTAGCCTGTCTCCCATCACCTACTTGCCTTTTCTCCTCACTGATTTTTATGAGCAAGAAGTTCCCACATTCACCTGAAGATAAATGTACCGGCAGAACTTACATTGAAGCGCGGACACAAGTTTTCCCGCAAAATGGTGTCAACCCAGAGCTGTCAGAATTAGCTGTTTGTCAGAAATCAGAAATACTGCACTATTGTTTGGTTAGGCATTGTTATATATTGCTGCTTGGTACAAAACAAATTTCCACAAGAACAATAAAGCATCTATCATCATATATTCTGATTATTAAGGTTAGCCACAGTTTGTTTGGTTTACATAAGGATTCGTGTTATGGTTAGACGAACGTCAAAACCGGTAGTTTCAGTCCATACTGACTGCATTGAGTCCACATGGTCCACACCGTCTGCATTCGTCAAATATTGATGCATTTCTGGCTTCGGATACATGTCAAATTCTGACAACTTTGCCGTGGGACGTGGCCTGCAGACGTCAGGATTACATTTCTACTTCAAATGTTGACATATTTCTGGCTTTGGATAAATGTAAAGTTCTGACAAACTTCCAAAAAACTAAACAAAACAAAAACCTTATATCAGGATTAGACAAAAGTGTTGGCAATTTTAGTGGGACCAAAGTCAGACATGGCCCATCATGGGGAGGGGGCAGGGGGCAGATACATTAGCCATCATTCAGTATACTGATTTATTGTGGGAAAGAGGATGTCTGGCCAGTTCTGTGCCAAGAGAAATGATTTATTAACCTTAATAAGGCATTGTTCCCACTTTAGACCAGGTAAATGCAAACATCATAGCTAAACTTCATAAGAAGGAATTTTAAAAAATCCCAAAAGGATAGCACATCCAAAAATCTCAATTAAATGGAGGACAAAGTACTCACATTTCCACTTTTTTTTATTGGCACACCAATAAAATGAACGCTTAAAATCCCTTTTATGCCCATATATTGAGATCAAGCGTTCATTTTATTGGTGTGCCAATAAAAGAAGTGGAAATGTGAGTACTTTGTCCTCCATTTAATTGATATTTTTGGATGTGCTACCCTTTTGGGATTTTTTTTAATTCCTTCTTTTGATGTGTATACTGGACTTTGGGTCTAGCACTCCACTGAGAAAACCCATTGTTGATGCGCAACCTCTTTTTCTTATTTAATCATAGCTAAACTGTTAATAAGTGCATAATGAATGATTAACCAGAAACATTGTATCTAAAAAAAAAAAAGAACCTGTGTTCCAATGACTCCAATGTAGACTCCAAGCTTTTGTTAATACTTTTCATTGGTTATATAAAACCCACAGATAGACTTCACCACTTTCAACCTGGCGTTCCTGTTTTGGGCATGTCAATATGGATGTTTCTTTTTAACATCCTAAAATTGGCTTAAGGGAGGACCGGCCGGCAGGGTGGGCCGGCGGACAACGTTGTCACGCTCATGTCATTATGACTCAGCCATAACCATACATTACAAGGAGTTCCCAATGCAGCTACTGTATACGCCCAAATATGGAGTGTGTTGTCTAACCTCAATGTGTCGTCAGGTGCAAACACATCAGTCGGCTCCATATATGGGCACATAAGGGGACATGCCCATGTATACAGCATGCATGAGTATAGGCAAATATTGATGACATCAGCGATCTCAATATATGGGCATAAAAGGGATTTTAAATAACTCAGTGTTAGTATTATTTATAATGTCTGTTGCTGGATAACTTGATTCTAACAATTTCCCCATTTCGTCTCTCTTTTATCTTTCTTTTGTCCTTTGTCTCCCTCACACACACAAACAGCCATTAGCACAGAACCACACACGACGAGTTTGTCTCTGTCCTTGGAACAGAGCCGTGTGTCTGGCAAAAGATACTTTATAAAGTCTGAGATGAGACTGGCTGCAACTGACAGGTTGGCTGATCGTGTGTGTGTGTGTGTGTGTGTTTGGGGGGGGGCGGGCTATGATAGGTGTGTCTGGCCTTGTCAGTCATCAAACACACACACACACACACACACACACACACACACACACACACACACACACACACACACACACACACACACACACACACACACACACACACACACACACACACACACACACACACACACACACACACACACACACACACACACACACACACACACCTCTCTAGAATCTATGCAAGCCAGAAACATATGTTTGGTACTTGCAAAAAAGGAGAGAGAGAGAAGAGATGTGTGTGTGTGTGTGTGTGTGTGTGTGTGTGTGTGTGTGTGTGTGTGTGTGTGTGTGTGTGTGTGTGTGTGTGTGTGTGTGTGTGTGTGTGTTTAGGGATGAGAGGAAGAGGATGAATAGAGTAATAATGGCTCAGTCCTCAGTGCGATAGTAGTTGTGGAGAAAGAGAGAACGGCTGAGTGAAGAAGACAGGAAAATGAGACTGAGAGCACTCAGACAGATAGAATTAGACACAGAGGTGCTGTGTGTGCGTGCACATGCGCATGCGCATGCGCGTGCGCGTGTGTGTGCATGCATGCATGCACAATTGCACATGATATTCAGCTTCCTGGGCTTGCTGCATGCGGCCATGTTTTTGAGCGAATGAGTACATGTGTGTGTTTAATTTTGTGCGTGTGTGTGTGTGTGTATTTGGAGTGTACTCTAAGCCCTAGGGTGTGTGTAAAATGATAAGAACCTATCAGTGTGTGTGTGTGTGTGTGCGTGTGCGTGTGCGTGTGCGTGTGTGTGTGTGTGTTTGTGGAGAGCATTTTTATGGATTCTACGAAATGGGCATAAGTAACGGCAATGAATGAATAGACCGCTCTGAGAGAATGAGAGTGTGTACTGTGTGTGTGTGTGTGTGTGTGTGTGTGTGTGTGTGTGTGTGTGTGTGTGTGTGTTTGTGTGTGTGTGTGTGTGTGTGTGTGTGTGTGTAGAGGACAGCAGGACGAGGAGAGAGTGAGGGATGAGGACACTGATTGAACGCGAGCGAGAGGAAGCCAAATGAGAGCATGATGGTGTTAAAAGACCACATGATGACTATGGAGACCTAATGGGAGCTCCATCCATCTCCTCCTTCTCCATTACTCTAATAGTCTACTCTGTATACTGTGTATACGATTGTATTTTTCTTCCCATTAAGAGGCCAGATCAGGGGGACCTGCGGCCACGACAGCAATGACAATAAAATGTACATTAACCCATTAAGATCTAAGGCCGATTCTATGTCTTCTAAATCCTAACAGTTTTCCGAAACACTTACAGTATGTTTGCTATAATATCAGTGGTTCTCAAACTTTTTCATGTCAAGGTATATGATATGTATTTGGCCGCGGCCACCCATATCTATCTGTCCCTCCCTCCTCCCTCTCCCCCCTTAACTCTCCCTCCATCGCTCCCTCCCTCCCTCTCTCTCTCTCTCTCTTGTGTGCTGATCAAGCTCTTTCGCTTCATTAATGTTTTTATTTGAGAACATTTTTAATTATAAGCAAAAACATTGATAAACATGTCAGTGTTTTATCCCATTAAGACCTGGAACGCATCTGTGTCATTTTAAGATTTCTTTGACCATTCAAAAATAGCAGATATACGAGCTCATAGCGCGGCACCGAGTGCCACGCTATGAGCTTGTAGATCTGCTATTTTTGAAAAATCGTGATGTTTTTAGGATTTAGAAAACATTTTTAGAATCGGCCTCAGGTCTCTAATGGGTTATTTCACTTTCTATTAGTTATTTATTTTAGTTACTTACTCTGCCCTCTGCCCCCTCTCTCTATCTCTGTCTGTCTGTCTGTCTGTCTGTCTGTCTGTCTGTCTGTCTGTCTGTCTGTCTGTCTGTCTGTCTGTCTGTCTGTCTGTCTCTCTCAGGCGGAGATTGTCAAGCGTCTCAGTGCCATCTGTGCTCAGATCATCCCCTTCCTCTCTCAGGAGGTAAGTGTCTCTCTCGCTCTCATGCGCACACACACACACACTCAATTTACAATTTACAATTAAGGCATTTAGCAGACACTCTAATCCAGAGCGACTTACAAAGTGCAAGATGGGAGTAAGTGGCATGAACCCTAGTCAACAAACGACAGGGTTAATGGTCAAGTAAATAGAGTGCAAAGAAAGCAATTAAGTGCTACAAAGTACTGTAACTGGAACCACACACACACACACACCCACACACACACACACACACACACACACACACACACACACACACACACACACACACACACACACACACACACACACACACACACACACACACACACACACACGTATATGCATACAAACTAGAGCCCAACCGATGCAGGTTTTTGGGTCCGATGCCAATCCCGATTTTTTAAAGTCCTAGCCCTAATGTTTTGATCGATATTCTGTCAATAATCCAATAAATCGTTTCATTAACGTTTTCTTTTCAGAACATTTAAATGATAAGCAAAAAAATACATCAAACAAACACAATTAACTTTGATTGAAAAAAAAAATAATAATAATAATAAATTAAGGATATCTTCAAGCAAACAAGTGAATATAAATACACACATAAACTGAACTTTATTTTATTCAACCACTTATTAAGCCCTATTCCAACATTTTCAAAAATAGCTGTACAAGCTCACATGTGATGCGTTGTGAGCTCGTAGATCAGCTATTTTTGAAACATTTTTAAAAATGTTGGAAAACGTAACATATTGGCATGCCCAAAATAGCAAATCCAGACATATGGTATGGTAGATATGGGTTGCACAAAATTGTTGATGCCCAAAAAAAAAAATCTAATTTTGATATCGGCTAAACCAATATATCAGTAATAATTAAAAAAAATGTGTGTCTCCATTATTCCTCCTTTCCCTGTTTACCTCTTTGAAATAAAATAAATAAAACGTTGTTTGCCACGCCACGATTTTCGAGTGTTTTTACTAACCTTTGAAAAATCATGGAATATTTTTCCGTGATCGGCGTCCTCAAGGCGATCGCCTCATTACATGTACGGGGGTCTCGTAGAATCGGGGGGAGAAATGTGGCCGGTCGTGGTAATCCGTTTACGTACTGTAGATGTGGGCAGTTGAATGTGGCTTGTTTTTGCCAAAAAGAACGAATAAACAGGAAGTAATCAAGCTTTTTTTTGACACAGATGCGTTCCAGTTCTTAATGGGTTAACTTAATACTCGTCCCTTGCCGAAAATAGCAGCTCTACAAGCTCACAACACGTAGATTGGCCAGTTCCGGCATGGGGCACCGTCGTACGACAACATATAAATCAGGCTTAACCCATTAAGACTTGAGGCCGACTCTACAAATGCCTTCTAAACCGTGTTCTGAAAAACGTATGTTGCTATATCAGTGATTCTAAAAAATAAATCATGTCAAGGACCCCCAAAATGATGTGTATTTGGCCGCAGACCTCCATCTCAAAATATTTTTGTTCCGTAGGGACCCCCAGAAGCAAAGATTTGAGTAAAAAATTCACTTAAAAAATATATATCTATTCAAAGATTTGCACACGTTTTCATGATTTAAAAAAAATAGCAGATCTACAAGCTCGTAGCGTGGCACGAAGTGACTCGCTACAAGCTTGTATATCTGCTATTTTTTAATAGCCAAAGTATAAAACAATGGTTAAAGTGATTGTGATGCTATATTAACTACAATGACACAGATGCTTTCCCAGTTTTAATGGGCTAATGATTCATTTGCAGACATTTCCATCTAAACAGTTGCTTTGGTCTGCCAGGGCATCAGTGTGGGCGGGGTTTGTGCTTTTGAAGCAATTTAATCGATTCCAGACGCGATCAATCAATCGCAGAAAAAGCACTCAATTCCATTCCAAATAGTAAGTCAATATATGTCTGTTAAGTGCAGCGTAAATAAGTAGAGATTATAGAATAAGGAGATATTGACGATTATCCTTCCTTGACATCCT
>NC_139946.1:39118498-39148498 GCF_963454915.1 Gymnoscopelus microlampas
GAAACTGCATCCATTGTGACATGTTTACAGTGTGTTCTGCAGGAGTGTAGCCCTCTATAAGATTGTTGAACTCAGTGTGTTTGTGTGTGTGTGTGTGTGTGTGTGTGTGTGTGTGTGTGTGTGTGTGTGTGTGCGTGTGCGTGTGCGTGCGCTTGCATGTTTGTGTGTGTTTGTGTCTGAATCTAATCTCACAAACTCAGCGCCAAATTTCTTGTGCACACTGCCAGTAGGCTACAATAGTACCTCCTGCTTTTTTGTCACATATTTTTAATATAGTTTTTAAATATTTAACTTCAACTTCATAATGGAAGTCGAAGGGGCTTTGAGTCATACGTCATAAAAGACTGGACGTCACAGGCTGACCACATGAAGTACAAGACCCACACCGTTCTCATGTAGATCCCAAGATCCACATGATGTGATTTTTGTGTGTGTGTACTGTGCTGACATGCACGAATGTGTTTATTCACTGCGTGCCGTTTTAAATCACAAGTCAAAATCCGCCAAAAGAATCTTTCACGGATGGCGGCAAAACTGTCAGACAGGAGCTGTGAGTGACACCAAATGAAAAGTGAAAGATGTTGTTTCAGGCAAAGCAAAATGCACATTATCAACCAGACGATCTCTTGTGGGAGAAGGTGCTAATCTAAGAGGATTGAATTATGTACATAATTTTGCTTTTTGGACTGAATTTGAACTCCTTTGTTTAGGTTCCTGTCATTGTGTCGACAGATGGAGAGTCAGAGTGACGGAGCAAATGTATATGAGGAATATGTTTCTCCCTGTGAACTCGCATTCACCCCCATAGAATATCTTATCTCTGCTCTCTCTCTCTCTCTCTCTCAGGCATCAGGCCAAGAGGCCGTTTCATTTAAAAAAGAGAGAGACTGGAGCTAGAAATAGAGTAAGAGAGATAAGATAAAGTAGAGAATAAGAAACAAAGAGATCAGGGGTGTCCATACATATATATTGTTGCTGTCGGGTGGAAAGCTTGCATGTCCAAAGCTTTTTCCTTTTTTATTGTTATTTTAAAAACATTTTTAACCCATTAAGACATGGAACTGTGTCATTTTTAGATTTGAGCTAAAAAGCATTATTTTACACTTTGGGCTATTTTGAAAAATCATGAAAGTGTGTGCAAATCTTTGAATAAATATATTTTTAATGCGAACATTTTTAACTCAAATCTTTGCTTCTGGGGGTCCCTGGAACAAAATATTTTGATGGGGGTCCGCGGCCAAATACATATCATTTTGGGGGTCCTTGACATGAAAAAGATTGAGCACCACTGATATAGAAACATAAGTTTTTCAGAAAACTGCTGGGATTTAGGAGACATGTAGAATCGGCTTCAGTTCTCAATGGGTTAAATAGTTTTGTGCCACACTCTTGTATTATGAAGCAGCAAGGCATTCATTTACGAAAAAATATAAAAAGTTGAAATATGGAGATACAAGGTTTCTGCCCGACAGCAACGATATAATTAATGGTATCAGCCTTTGCACGTGCACACACATAGACACTACTCTACGTACGTGTGTGCGTGCGTGTGCACATGCACGCACGTCTGCACGTGTGCGCGTTTCTCTTCCATCCTCACATGAGGGACAGAGAGAATGAATGGGGAGATAGATGAGTGTTGAAAGAGAACACAGAGAAAGACGGAGAGCTTTGTCTAATAGAGGAACAGAAAGAACAGAGAGAGAGAGAGAGGTGAGACAGAGTGGAGAGAGCAGAGGTGAGAGAGAGAAGAGGGGGAACAGAGAGCAGAGTGAGAGAGAGAGAGTGGGGGGTGGTGGGGCGGGTGGGGCTGGCGGGGCGGGGGGGGGGGGCAGACTGGGATCATGCAACAAAAGCGAGTCTGTATCTTTATTAGAGAGAGGAGCAGTCGTACTTCAGCCTGACCTTGGCTGGCTGGGTAACGGTTATTATTATCGGAACTGACGTCAAACTTTCTCTCTGTCACCCATCCACCACCCCCCCCCCCCCCCCCTTCTCTCTCTTTCTCTCTCTCTCCCCATCACTTCTCCCCTGTTTCTGCCCCATCCCAGAGGGAGCGCCTAGTAGGGTAAGTAACTGTGTGTGTGTGCATCTGTGTGTTTGCATCAGCGTGTGCATGCCGTGTATACACTGTAAGTGTCTTTGAGTCTTACACATGCTGTACCCCTGTGTGCATACATCGGTGTGTACACGTCTTGTACATCCACATGCCTCTTTGTGTGTGTGTGTGTGTGTGTGTGTGTGTGTGTGTGTGTTTGTGTATGTGCGCGCGTGCATGTGTGCGTGCGTGCGCACATGACAGTGTTTGCATGACATTGATAAACAGAGGGAAATGGAGAGGCGCTGTAAAGAGGCCCGCTAGAAGAAAGCAAAGCAGTGTTTTCCTGGAACACAGCCAGATGTACTGTAGTCCAGCTCCAAGACAGCCACAGTGGCATCTCACTGCTAACCTTCACCATCCCCAAGGGTTTTTCATGTGCATCACATCTATACTCTCTCTAGACGTTTCACTGGCTACTCCCTCTATAAACTTAACAATACAAGACAATAGCAGATCAACTGAGCATTCATTCATCACTAGTCCATAGTCCATATATACTCACATTTCCACCTGTCCGGGCTGCGGGATGCGACCGGATCCCACAGCCTACAGGACCGCAACAGCGAATGCAGAGATCATAGCCCACAGCGAAAATGCTAATAAACAGCTTAAAGGAGGAGTTCACCCAAAAAATTACTTATTTTCTATCAATTGCACACCCTATGAAGCCTTGAATCCATGGATTCTTTTTTGTTTTTGTCGCATTCCTAAGCTAATCATTTGATTCCCGTCTCCTAACGGCTAATGTATCCAGTAGGAGACACAAAGTAGATTATTTGTGTCTCCTACCGGAAATACACACGGTCATCAAATTATTGTCTTAGGAATGCCACAAAAACTAAAATAAATCCATGAAATCAAGGCTTCATGGGGTGTGTAATTGATAGAAAATAAGTAATTTTTTGGGTGAACTTTAATTTAGCTTAACCACTTTTATCCTGGTGTATACAAATAAATAAAATGATCCTGAGTGTGATAATGGAGAATCACAAAGCGTGCGTTAACTTAGATATCTGCTGAGGATAGTTCAGTAGCTCCTTGCACATATGAACATTTTTAGGCAAAAACTAGAGCAGCAGTTCTTAACCTTCTGTCTTGGAAAACACATTAATATAACTGGCTTTTAAGCTTTGTGACGAATGTGTATTTCAAGTAAGATCATGAATATTTAGAGGCACTACTTTTCCCGACCAATAATTAATGAAGTAAAATATGTATTATATATATATATTTCATCACGATTTCAGAGATCACTGTCGTGTGCTTCTCTGCCTGGATCTAGGTGACTCATAGGGTATGTTTTATTTTGTGGTTGAGAGCAACTCTGAACTAGACAACACAAAACAGCCTATAGGCCTATGTTTGCTTAATTTATACTCATCGAATATACAGGTGTCACACTGCAAATGTAGATCGGCTGTTTTGGCTGTGCGACACCATACCAAGTATAAATCCGGATTAAGTGGTCAGTACAGTGTGGTTATAACCATTCATGTGACTTTGTATAATCATATGACATTTGGTTTAATTACATTGAGTTTTAAGGCAATGCTGCCCATTTCAAAGCTAAAAATGAACTGAGTGACAGACATTCAGTGATTATTTCAAGGAACGGTTGCAGCTCAACCATTTGATGTAATGTTATTGTTTATGTTGTTGTCTTCTCTCTTTGGAAAAGACAGTGCAGTAGTTCCTTACAAAGTTTTCCCCCAAAACTAGTTCAGCCCATTGGAACCTGTATCATCCTGTTCCTGTTGGAAAAACGTATCTCACATGAGGTTTAGTGATGCAACATGTGAAGCTTGTAGATCTGCTATTTTCCCCGTGCGATTTTTACTTTGTCGTACGTCAAAGTATACAGTACATCAGGCTTGAGTGGTTAACTCTTTAAGACCGGAGAACGCATCTGTGTGTCATTTTTAGATTTCTTTGGATATTCAAAAATAGCAGATATACAAGCTCATAGTGCGGCACCGAGTGCCGCACTATGAGCTTGTAGATCTGCTATATTTTTTTTAAATCATAAAAGCAAATATTTTCTTTTTTTTGTAACTCAAAATCTTTGCTTCTGGGGGTTCCTGGAACTAAATATTTAACAAATGTTTGCTTTAAAAAATATATAATCCAAGATTTTGCCACGAATGTTCACGATTTTTCCAAAATAGCAGATCTACAAGCTCATAGCGCGGCACTCGGTGCCAGGCTATGAGCTTGTATATCTGCTATTTTTGAATAGCCAAAGAAATGTAAAAATGACACACAGATGCGTTCCCGGTCTTAATGGGTTAAACCTCGCTTGAACAAAACACTAGATTCCATGGATGCCAGGATTACAGGCCTCTATGGCATAATTACCATTTTTGTCAGAGAATCTAAAAAAGGTCATTCAAAAACAACTCGACTTTATGACTGACAACAACAACATATTTGAGAATGTTCTACATTATGTGATCCTACTGTACAGTAGGGAACAGAGCAGACAGCACTTCTTACAATGACAGAAAACATTATGCTATGGGAATACTGTGATTTTTTAAGATGTTAGTGCAGTGTTTGAAAGCATTGATCTAAATGCTGGATGGTTAAGCAATTGGTTCAAAGCCTATCTTTCATGTAGAGCATTTATGCGGAATGTGTGATTCCTTTTCATCTTATGCTAACATTCCTTACAACAAGCCGATGAGCTCAATTCTTTATGTGTGCTCTGTGATACATACAGTGCATACGTTATGCCGACCTTGAACACCCTAGTGTGAACAGCTTTTCCAGTCTGAGAGAATGATATGACCTTTATCAAGTGCTGAGCAGCATAGAACTTCTTTCCGCCAACAAGGACTTGCTTCAAGCATTGTTGTTGAAGCACTTTGTAAAGTAATAATATAAGGATAAGATAACATGGATGGCAATTGAGGACTGGGTGTATTTTTCGATTAAAGTGAAGGAAACAAATCGAATAATTGAAATGTTCACCTAACCAACAAGCTCACAATTCTTTCACATGCGCTCTAAAGGAGAGTTACTAATCACTTGGAGAATTAATGCAAATGTTAAATTGGCTTATTTGAATTCAGTCTAAGTCCATGGCTAGGCCAGTTCACTGTGGCTGCAAACTGAAAGTTGTGTTAACATTCCCTCACAGTTTTAGGTTTCTGCAGACAGCTGGCCTTCATCAAAATAACTGGTGATAACAGAAAGAAAGACAGAGAAAGCGAGAGAGGCAGAGACAAAGACAGACAGAGAGAGAGAGAGACAGGGACCGATTATAGAAAAAAATATGAACAAAGGAGGTTGTAAAGAGGAATGGTTGTAAAAGGGGGAAAAAAAGGTCTTTGTATTGACTTTATTGCAAACTGAAAATGATTTAATACTACGAGAGCTATTACTCCCTTCCTCTATCCCCAGTGAAACTGTTAACATAATTTAATTGCAAGACACATTGCTGATGTTTAAACACCGGCCAAATATTTCTCTCAAGAGTTCTGCTTTGTGCTAACGTTACGGCATAAAGGAGAGGGCAAGAGAGAGAGAGAGAGAAGGCAGAGGAGGGATGCAAATCAATCGCCATTTGTTATAAAGCCTTGCCTCTGAAGCGTTTTGGAATTTTAAACGGAGGGGAAGAAAAGGGCAGCGAGAGGAAGTTGAGAGAGAGAGAGAGAGAGGAGAAGATAAAGCAGGGGAGGAGAAGAAGAAAGAAGAGAGGGAAGTTTGTCAAGCCGCAACTGAGGTTCATTGTGCGCTTTTCGCCCCCCCCCTCTGTGACTCTGTCCGGCTCTCCTTCCTGTCAGTCCAGTGGGCTTCCTGTCTGTCTGGTGGTGGGCGTGTGAGAACCGCTCTGTTCTTGTCCGCCACGCAGGGGGACAAATAATAGGACGTGGTCCACTCCTCACCGAGGCCCTCGACCTACAGTACCCAGTGTTCTGATCTGCTGAGTGCATAGACCAGTGATTCTCAAAATGTTCTGGATCAGGACCCACTTGAACATCTCTCCATTGTATTTGCGGCTCACCCCGTGTGACCACTTGTCACGTCAAGTGGTCAGAGGGGTGTGCCGCTTGCATTTTCACAGCATGTTCATTTGTGTTCTGGCTTGGATCAATGGACAGGGGTCATCAATGTGTCCGTACACGGACATACGTATGTGTCCGTGGCAAATCTTTGATTTTTAGTTGTTTACATAACATTGTATTATGTTCTTATTTTGATCATAAGACCCAATTACTGAATGTCAGCCTCCAGGTTTTCTTCCGAATATGTATGACGCTGATTTAATATGACACTATGGCACATTAGGAGTCTACTAGTACAGTGGTTCTCAAACATTTTATTTTCAAGGACCCCCATAACTGTGCACAAATGGAACCAATTGGTTCCATTTGTACTCTCAGAGTTATTCCTTTAATGTGATAGCTCTTTATGTGTTTCTGGTAGTATTGTTGTCCACTCATTTGTAGGGCCATGGCAAAACTTTTATTTTGACAAAAATGTCCACCACAAGCCAGCATGGTGATGACCCCTGTCAATGGAACTAACATTAAGTTCTTATTAATCGGTATCACACAGAAAACGCATTTTTCAAAGTTGTAAAGAAAGAATACCATGACATGTTTTTTTTTACATAAATGTTTTAATTTGAACCCATTAAGACCTGGAACGCATCTGTGTCATTTTAGATTTCTTTGGCTATTCAAAAATAGCAGATATACAAGCTCATAGCGCGGCATCGAGTGCTGCGCGATGAGCTTGTAGATCTGCAAAAAATAATAATAATTGTGCAAATCTTTGAATATATATTTTTTACTCAAATCTTTGCTTCTGGGGGTCCCTGAAACAAAATATTTTGAGATGGGGGTCCGTGGCCAAATACATATAATTTTGGGGGTCCTTGACATGAAAAGGTTTTGAACACACCACTGTACCAACATACGTTTATTTTTTTTAAACTGTCAGGAATTAGAAGATGTAGTTTTTTATCAGCCTCAGGTCTTAATGGGTTAATGTTCTATTATCATTCAAATCTTAGTGTTTTTACCAATCAGTTGGCGGCGGGGGGCCCACTTGCAATATCCCCACGGCCCGCCAGTAGGCCCCCGGCCCACAGGTGTTGAGAACCACCGCTCTAGAGGCTGTATTGTAAATATCCCTGCACAGCTTTATAGGGCGATAATGAGGGTGATATTTTATGGGATGGCTGCTGTGTCATGGGGGAGAGTGCTGCTAATTACGTTTAGATGGTTGTCTGGTGTGGCTTTCTGCAGGTCTTCTTGACCTATGCTCACGTCTCCTGTCGTGCATGACTGTTATTTCTGTTCCGTGAGTGTAAGTGTGCGTGTTTGTTGTGTGTCCTATACGGTATGTCTTTCTTTATGGCTTTTCTCATGCTGACATCAGCGGTGTTTTATGTTTATCTGTGTGTGTGTGTGTGTGTGTGTGTGTGTGTGTGTGTGTGTGTGTGTGTGTGTGTGTGTGTGTGTGTGTGTGTGTGTGTGTGTGTGTGTGTGTGTGTGTGTGTGTGTGTGTGTGTGTGTGTGTGTGTGTGTGTGTGTGTGTGTGTGTGTGCGTGCGTGCGTGTGTGTCTCTCCCCAGAGTAAGTCGGTGTCGTCGACGGACAGCCAGCCGGCTGAGGATCGCCAGGGTCCATCCGGAGGCTACTCCTCCTCACAGGGAGGTGCAGAGGCCAAGAGGAGGCGCTGTGACGACAAGGACTCCCTCCCACCCCACTCCTATGTACGTCTGTGTGTGTGTGTGTGTGTGTGTGTGTATAGTTCTGTGTTTATGTTTGGTAAAAATGATTGGCTACAAAAAAAAGAAAGTACAATTACAAAATAAAAAGGGTAAGTGCAAGTATTTTTGCGTGATATCTCTGGCGTGTTCCAGGGCCTCTGTCTAGGTCTTGGCCCTTTGAATCATTCAGGGTTTCCCCCCTTAGGGTGCCCCTGTGACTGCATAATGGTACAGTATAGGCTTACAGTATGTTTATTTAATATCCCCCACTGTAAAACATATAGCAAAAATATACAGTAGCCTGTAGCCTGACGTGAGCGCGTTGTGGGTTCGATTCCCAATCCCGACGGCCTTTGCTGCATGTCACTCCCCTTCTCTCTCCCCATTTCCTGCCAGCCTACTGTCAAATAAAAGTATAAAAGCGCAAAAATAAATCATAATTTTAAAAAATATATACAGTATATATCCAGAACCATGAAATGATATGCAAAAAAAACTTTTTTTTCTAAACGTTTATGGTTTGTAAAACAAGTACTCGTTTACCTGAGTAGCCTGCACGTTTGCACCCCTAATGGGGATGATGTGCGCAGAGTCAGGGAACATTGTAATGCGAGGAGAGATGGCCCAAGCAGATACGCTGTAATGAATAAGATGGCTGTCTGTTTGCAGTCTGGACCATTGATTGACACTCGGAGCCTGTCTGTGTGAGCCCGCCTTCAGCTGAATCAGATTGACACGAGGCAACATTCAATGTTCCCCTCCATTAGTCTACAGCTAGAGCAGCCTGGATGGATTTAATGTCCTAAATACTTTAGTCTGCTATACCCGTGGTTCTCAACCTGTGGGTCGGGACCCACATGATTTCTTTTTGGGACTTTTAAGACCTTTTTAATACCTCCAAAAGAAAGAAAAGAAAAAAGACCATTACTGCTTCAAAAGTAATCAAAAAACTGTAGTATAAAACTGGTCAACCATTGGCCAAATTATCAAATAATATAAGTGAAAATAGCCGATCTACAAGCTCACAACACCTCGCAAAGCGAAGCGTTGTGAGCTTGTAGATCGGCTATTTTCACAATATGTATCTCTGTGGAACGGAAAATGTTATGCCTTAACTCCTACATTCCAAGTGCTTGTCAGGGTGGGGTGATCCCCAGTTCAAATATGATTATTTTGGGGGGGTCACGGCCTGAAAAGGTTGAGAACCACTGTGCTATACCCTAGCTCCACTATATCAACACACTCCATTTTCCCTTTCTCTATTTGACTTCCCCTCTGTCCATCTCTTCCACTTTGTGTCTCTCTCCCTCTCTTTTTCAATCCCTTTCTCACTCTCACTGCCTCTCTCTCTCTCTCTCTCTGTCTCTCTCTCTCTCTCTCTCTCTCTCTCTCTCTCTCTGATTGATTGAATACTTTATTATTAGTTTGCAAATAGTACAGTGGTACGATTATGCAATGGTGCTAAAAGGATAACACAAAAAGCCCTAAGGGCTTGTTCCCATTGTGGTCCTAAGTATTCAATTCATCGAGACATTTAAAGACAAATAATAATATACAATAATATACAAGACATCATCAACACTAGTAGCAATAAAACGTATATGTACAGTAAACAGTTGGGTGGGGAGGGGGGCCATTTCTGGTTAAATATCTTTCTCTCTCTCTCTCTCTCCCCCTCTGTGTGTTTCATACTCTTGGCGTAGTAATGGTTTTGACTCCGTTATAATTAGGAAGTGATGTCACTCCATGCCGATGTCAATAGGAATATCAGGCCATGATCACATCAAAGCACTGTTGCCATGGTGACTAAGTGCCATCGCTGTCACCCCTGTTCCAAGCGAAAGGAACATGGAGAGGAGAGACAGTAGTGATATAGCTAAGAGCTGAGGGTGTGTGTGTGTGTGTGTGTGTGTGTGTGTGTGTGTGTGTGTGTGTGTGTGTGTGTGTGTGTGTGTGTGTGTGTGTGTGTGTGTGTGTGTGTGTGTGTGTGTGTGTGTGTGTGTGTGTGTGTGTGTGCGTGCGTGCGTGCGTGCGTGCGTGCGTGCGTGCGTGTGTGTGTGCGCGCGCGTGCGCTTGTTTGTGTTTGTATTACTATACTTGAGGACCAAATGTCCCCACAGGTATTTGTAGAATTTGGGAAATAGACATTGTGAGGACCATTTGCCCGGTCCTCACCAGAGAAAAGGTTGTTTGATGATTAAAAGAAATATATATCCCGGCTGAGGTTGGGTTTAGGATTAGACATTTAGAGGTTAGGTTCAGGTGTGAGGGTTAGAGTTTTCCTCTATTCCTCTATATATAAAAACGTTGTTGTGCGGCGATGTAACAGATGTGTGGATCTGTTATTTTTCAGCTATTGCTTGGCTACTTTCAGCTATTTTCAATGCCGTCCTAAAATTTGGATGTCCTCATAAATATAGTAATACAAACGTGTGTGTGTGTGTGTGTGTGTGTGTGTGTGTGTGTGTGTGTGTGTGTGTGTGTGTGTGTGTGTGTGTGTGTGTGTGTGTGTGTGTGTGTGTGTGTGTGTGTGTGTGTGTGTGTGTGTGTGTGTGTGCGTGCGTGCGTGCGTGCGTGCGTGCGTGCGAGGGCCTGTATCTCCGTCTGTCTTTGATGTTGTATGATCTACTACTCAGAGGCAAAAGGAAGCAAAGTGCAGGCACTGATATTGATTTATCGATCCGTCTTGTTTGTGTGCCTGTGTGTGCATGTTTATATCAGTGTATTGTACTGAACTGTACGTGTGCATTATCTTCTTAGCAGTTATTCTTTCGAGTACTTTCTTGATATTTTATAATCAATTAAATAGATTTAGTCTGATTAACCACCTAAGCCCCATTTTATACTTTGTCATACGACAAGCGTTGTAGTTCAGCTATTTTCTGTATTTTTGAAAAAGACACAAAAATGTCATATCCCCCCCTCCCACAATCAATTATTTTATCATTGATTGTGTGGGGGGGGGGCTTTTTTTAAAAAGTTTGTTGATTTGTTGGATTAACTCTTGGACCCCTACTAACCGTGTCCTCTCTGTCTCTCAGGACAGCGATGGAGACAAGAGTGAAGACAACTTGGTAGTGGACGTCTCAAATGAGGTGAGTTGCACATTTCTCCATCGTTTATGTACGATGATGCCGACTCTTTGCAGTTTACCATCCACAGTGTCTGCTGTATACATGTGCTCCTCATAATTATTTACAGAAATTGTGTCATTAACAAATTACTGCACATCTGTACATCTCCTAGAACAGTGGTTCCCAAACCGCTGTGTCGTCAAGACAAGTCCAGGTGTGCCTTGAGATTTTGTGACAACCACACATTATTAAAACAAAAGAAAAGGAAGCGCTGCCTGGGTTCAATCACAGTGGCTCAAAACAGGTGCTCTTCAGTGGAACGGGTATAGGCATAGAAGCAAAGGAACCCAAAGTTCTGCTTGTGGAGGCAGACTGTAGGAAAAAAATGCTGAGGCACAAATTAAATAATTTATTTTACAGATGAGCAAGGCAACAACTGACCGACGTGTTTTGACACGGGTCTTCAACAGGGTCTGATTTTATGAAATTATTGATTTTTTTCACATGAAGATGGAGTGCCTCAGTATTTTTCCCCTATTTTTGCCTCACCACAAGCAAAACTTTGGGTTCCTTTGCTTCCCAACCACATTATTATTGCAATATATACCATACAAACTATACAAAATGAATGTGAAGAGTTATTTTTAATTTTCTTTATCAGCACTCATTTACCTGTGGAGAAACACATTCTTTACCCTGAAAAATATATTTTCACCAGTTTCAATCTGGCGTCCCTATTTTGGGCATGTAATTCAGGCTTTTTCTCTTCTTTTATTTTCTCCATAATGTTTCAATAAGAGCACGCTATTTTCACTATGAATACAGGTGCGCCTTGAGATTTTGACTTGCCCTTCGGCGTGCCTTGGGCACAAAAAGTTTGAAAACCCCTGACCTAGAAAATAATGATGTTCTTATAACCAACGGCTTATTACATGGCCACGTCTCTCGACGAGAGCCTGTCACAGAAAATATCTCCGACTTCAGCCTCGCCCCGACATGACTGTGCTACCATGTCATTATGTAAGCATTATGTGTCCCTGTCATAAAGTATGTCTCTGACTTCAGACCAGCCCACATACTGTACAACCATAGAGTTGTACAATCCTGCCACAGAATATAACTCTGACATCTCACAAACCCACATATTACCGCGCAGCCACGTTGTCATGCAAAAGTTGTTCATCCTTGTCACAGGAAATATCGTTGACGTCGTACGGGCTAAGCCACAAATGACTTGCAGTCTTTATCCACGCGACGCTCTCTTGACACCATGCTGCAGCCCACACATCAATAAAGCATGAGTCCCACATTAGCCGGAGCTGCAACGCTGGCTGAAATCAGTCTAGAAGGGACCCGACACAGCCTGGATCCATTCTCTGTCCTCACGCTAACCCTAGCCTGTCTGTCTGGCAGCGTTTATCACTTGGAAGTGACACTGGTGAATCTGCTCCACGTTAGCTAGTTGGAAAGTGTGTCAGTCGTTCCATTTGTCCCTTGTGTAACCCTGTGTACGGTTAATGAATGTGGTGTGCTGTGCGTAATGTGTGTGTGTGTGTGTGTGTGTGTGTGTGTGTGTGCTGCTCCAGTGTAATGCGTGCGTTTGTTCGGGTGTGTCTGTGATGGCGTGTGGCTATCTTGATCCGTCTCTATCTGTCTGAGACAGGGGTTGCATTAGATTGCGTGTCTTTGTGCCTGTTGAGTGCACTTGGTGTGTGTGTGTGTGTGTGTGTGTGTGTGTGCGCGCGAACGTGCACGCTTTAGTAGGTAGCAAGCCAGCCAGCACGCCTGCTGCAGCAGAAACCTAGTAAATGGGAAGCATTGTTATGTAAGCTCATTTTCACACACCACTATTTGTGTTGTCTCCTAGCGAGCCGTGTCGCTCCCCCCCCCCCACACACACACACACACACACACACACGCGACACACACACACACACACACACACACACACACACACACACACACACACACACACACACACACACACACACACACACACACACACACACACACACACACACACACACACACAGGCTTTAGCTATCTCTCATTCCAACTCGATTGTTCCCTCTGTCATTCCCTCGCAACGTCTCTCTTGGTTGTCTCTCCCTCTTTTGTTGTTCTTCTTTTTTTGGGTGCCCTTTTCGCTGACTCCCTCCTTCTTCTTCTTCTCCTCTTCCTCCTCCTCCCTCTCTCCCTCTACCCTCATTAGATAACTGCAGTGAGCTTTACTTAATATATGCAAAGCCCATTCGTGCCCCTGGAATATTTTACTTCCTTAAATACTTCATGCGGTGTACCAAAATATGTTTTATTTAACCCTTTAAGACTGGGAAAGCATAATTTGTGTCATTTTAAGATTTCTTTGGGCTATTCAAAAATAGCAGATATACAAGCTCATACTGTAGCACGGCACCGAGTGCCGCGCTATGAGCTTGTAGATCTGCTATTTTTGAAAAGTCGTGAAAATTTGTGGAAATCTTGGAATATATATTTTTAAAAGCGAACATTTGTCAAATATTTAGTTCCAGAGACCCCCATGCAAAGAATTCGAATATTTGCACACATTTTCATGGTTTAAAAAATTATTGCAGATCTACAAGCTCATAGCGCGGCACTCGGTGCCACGCTATGAGCTGGTATAATGGGAGAGGGGGAAAAAAAGTGACAAATGTGTGTAATGGCAGGAAAAAAGAAGGGAAGGTCTCTCTGGTGATAGTATTTGCGTGTGTGTGTGTGTGTGTGTGTGTGTGTGTGTGTGTGGGTGCGGGTGCGGGCATGCGTGCGTTGGAGTGAGTGGATAATGAGTGTTACATTGCTGTCGGGCAGAAACCTTTTATCTCCATTATTTTAACTTTTTATGTTTATTTGTACATTAATGCCCTAATTCGTCATGCTAACAGTGTCGCACAAAAGTTGCAAAAGCTCAAAACGCGTCTCGTCGCGACGCGTTTTGAGCAATAGGCTGTTGTAACTATTCTTTTAATTGGAATCCTGAAAAGTAACAGTTTTGGACATACAAGGTTTCCGCCGGCCCGACTGCAACGGTTTGCTTGTTCATGTGTGTGTGCTTAAGTGACTGTGCTGATCACACAGGCCCATGCAGTGAGAAGTGCTTACTCCAGCACTATGGCGTTCTGGGGGAGGGAACAGTGGAAGTGGATGTAGTGATGAAAGCACACACACACACACAGGAGGAACAGGAACACACTATCTCCAAGGCTGCACACCAACAGCATCGGCATCCTTATCATCTCCATGGTGTTTGAAGTCTCCAAATATGGCAGATTCCCTTTACAGCGTACAACAGACTAAGGGCTGCAACTATCGGTTGTTTTCGTAGTGATTATTCTATCGATTACTTTTTGCCATTAAATGTGTTATTTAAAACTTTTAGATATCAACAAATCGATGAACCACTTAAGTGTTATTACTTCAGTGTGCAAAAATAAATACCCGATATACAACCTCACAACACGTTGCAATGTGACACGTTGTTGTGACCTTGTGGCTCAGCTATTTTCAAGAAATAAAAAAAAATCTAAGTTGGAAACGTATTGTCTATAATGACATGCCCAAAATAGGGATGTTAATTTTATGAAATCATTGATAATCTATAATTATTATATAATTGATTAAATCGATTAGTTTGATTAACTGTTGCAACCCTACAACAACATTGTGACTTGCAAGTACGTTTTTTTAAATAAAGATTTCATCAAGGAACTGAGATTTCTTGTTGTCTTGTTTAAATTATACCCCCGATCAGCTATTTAAGCAAGACGTATAAATCAGCCTTCTTGTGTTTCAAGTGGCCAAATATGGCAGAATACGCTTTACCAAGTAATATAGAGATTATGACTCGCAAGTTTGTTTTTATAAATCTATCTTCAAAGAACTGAGATTTTCCTATGTTATTCTTTTGTTTATTTTTATTCGTATTTTCTATTGAGAAGCAGCAGACACCGCAGCAAAGAAATGTAAATCTGGAAAGTTGGCTGCATTGAGGTAACACTTTTAAGTGCACTGCAAAAATCCGGGTCCACTTTTACACTCAGGGTTCAATTAACACTCGGTAGCTTTGCTGTGTACAGTTTACAAACTAGGGATAGAAGGGCTAATCAAAAACATGCTAGCTGCCAGCAGGACTCATATAGAGTCACACCCAGTCCATGTATCTTTTGATCACCAGTGAACCGAATCAAAGCATCAGTGTTGTATTTTTCTTTGCCTTGTATGATGTTTACATTGGACATATTTGGCTGTCTCGACCGTGCTAATAAATAATGACTTTATGGAGCTGGCACGCATGAAGAGAACCCGATAGCATCGCTAGCAAGTTGGCTGTATATCACACAGCCGGTGACATCATTTCTCCATTTGTAACTCGGAGAGTTGTACCGATGTGTACACTCGCAGTGTTAAATTAAAGGGATAGTTCACCCCCCAAATATTTTTTTTCTATCGATTTGTCACCCAATGGAGACTTGAATTCATGGATGTTTTTTTGTTTTGTCTCATTCCTAAGCCAATAATTTGATGACCGTCAGCGGTTCCGGTAGGAGACACAAAGAGTCGCCTTTGTGTCTTCCCGAACCGCTGCCTACCGGTCCGCTGGTCATCAAATTATTGCCTTAGAAATGCGACAAAAAAAATCCATGTATTCAAGTCTCCATGGGCTAATCGATAGAAAAAAAATATTTTTTGGGGGTGAACTATCCCTTTAACATTGAGGATTTGACTGTGTGTCGTCTCGTACTCTGGGCACTTCTTTGACACATTTTCCCCACATTTCTCTTGTGTTTGTTATAGGAGCCCAACTCGCCCGCCGGCAGCCCCCCTCACTCCCCCCATGGAAACGGCCTGGACCGGGCCCCCACCCTGAGGAAAGAGCTCCCTGGCTCCCCGGGCGCCGGAGACTCGGCCTCTTCTCCCAACCCCCGCAGTCCGACCCCCGGGAAGGGCAAGGACCCCGCACAGGTACTAGCAGTGTTGATTTTGACAGCAAATTTGATTTAGTTTTAGTCTTTTGAATAACATTCCATTTAGTTTTAGTCATATTTTAGTCATCTGAAATGTTTTAGATTTTGCCTAGCTTTAGTCGACTAAATATCATAAGATTATAGTCGCCTAAATCTACAGTTGATTTAGTCGACTATAATGTATGTTGGCGGTGCCTTGATGGCATCGTATATAATGCCTGATTTTACACTTGGTTGCATGCTGGAAATAGCCAATCTACAAGCTCACAACGCGTCGCAGTGCGACGCGTTGTGAGCTTGTAGATCTGCTATTTTGAGAGCACAACACCCGAGCACAACCAAACATAAAATGACTTGTCTTTTAGTTCTACTGGATATCTTCTCCACTAGTCCCTCACATAACATTTTAGTCTAGTTTTTATTTGTTGACGAAATTGTCAATATATTTAGTCATAGTTTTAGTCATCATAGCTTAGTTTTTATTTGTTTTTATTTAGTTTTCGTCAGTGAAAAAAGGTAGTCGACGGACATTTTTCGTCATAGTTTTAGTCGACGAAATCAACACTGGGTACTAGTACTGTACTGTACAGCAGGAAGGCCTGGTAGAGAAAGCTTTGTAGAAAAAGGTCATTTATCCCTGGTTGTTGTTCTAACCCTTTTTTTTAACATCCAGGGACTACTGTACTTTGCAGGCTAGTGCAGCTAGCAGTGTAAACGTCCTTTATGGTAACCTACTACATAATGTTTTATGTTCTTTGTGTTTTACTGTGCCAGGAAAACCCAGGCCAATTACCTCGCCTTTGTTGTTGCCCAAAGAGAAAATTGTGCTTCATTTCACTGCATATACAGGCGGGTTGGGTCACCTTCCTTGTTATTTCTCACCATTACACCCACAGTCTTCTTTGAACAGAAAAACCCTCTCTGAACCCATCACACAGTAGATGGGTTCAGCCATCCCATCGTACAGTAGAGCCATTAACCCATTCGATCCGGGAACGCATCTGTGTCATTTTAGATTCCTTTGGGCTATTCAAAATGGGCTATTAATTTTTTTATTTTTTTTTATCGTGAAAATTTGTGCAAATCTTTGAATATATATACATTTTTAAAGCAAACATTTGTAACTCAAATCTTTGCTTCTTGGGGGTCCCTGGAACAAAATGTTTTGAGTTGTGGGTCCGCGGCCAAATACATATCATTTTGGGTGGTCCTTGACATGAAAAAGTTTGAGAACCACTGATATTATAGCAACATAAGTTTTTTTCCCCCAAAAAAACTGTCAACTACAAAAACATTTGTAGAATCCCCCAGAAGCAAAGATTTGAGTTACAAATGTTCACTTTAAAAAATACACATTCAAAGATTTGCACACATTTTCACGATTTCTCAAAAAAATAGCAGATCTACAAGCTCATAGCACGGCAATCGGTGCCGTGCTAAATGAGCAATCTGTAATCTGTGTGTCAATCTTAAAATGACACACAGATTCGTTCCGGGTCTTAATGGGTTAACCAAGTGGCAGGGTCTTGAAGTATAACTATCATTTATGTTTTCACGCAAGGGGGTGAAAACATAAACCTGCCTTGGAGAAAGGAGGCTATGGGTGAGTCATTAGTAGGGGGTCCTCCCTTCATTATGGATACTGTAGGTCGCATTGCTTAATCTTCTTCACTTTGATCCTCCCTTGCAGATGGACAAGTCCCTGTCTCCGTTGTCCAAGTCTGGAACTCCGTCCCCGTCCCACCGGGAGGCCCTTACCCCCGGAGCTCCTGGAGCGCCTGGCCCCAGCACCTCCTGCCTTCGCCTGGTCAGCAAAGCTGCCTCAGGCGCGGACCCCCTGGGTGAGAACCTCAGGGCTGTTATAGGGGGTGCAGGTAGCTGTGAATATCACCAGTGGTGGAAAAAGTACTCAAATATTTGAGTAAAAGTATCAATACTGTACTTCAATGTAGATATACTCTGTTACAAGAAGAAGTCCCGTATTCAAAATGTACTTGAGTAAAAGTACTAAAGTATCGGCATCAAAATATACTTAAAATACCAAAAGTAAAAGTACTCATTGTGCAGAATGTCCCATTTCACAAGTTCAAAATGTATTAAAAAATCTTTTGAAAATAGCCGATCTACGAGCTCACAATGAGTCGCATAGTGACGCATTGTAGATCTGCTATTTTCAAATGGCCGAACTATATATAAAAATACTATATATAGTAAAAATGTAAATCTACAATGTACTGTAACTAGTAATTAAAGTTTTCAAACTATTGTAGTGGAGTAAAAGTACAATATTTGCTTCTGAGATGTACTGGAGTAGAAGTAAAGGCACTGAAAAATGGAAATACTCCAGTAAAGTAAAGTACCTCAAGTAAATGTACTTTCCACCACTGAATATCACAACTACTGGAGGGAACTCAGAGCCGTTTGTCGTTGAGATGAAACCCTATTAATGGGTGGTAACTATGTGAATAAGGAGCTGTTTTATATTCTCCTTGTTTCTGTGTTACATAGTAATATTCCTGTGCCTAATTCCTCTTGCCCTTGGGTAAGAGCTTAGAGAGGATACTTCACAGAACAATAGTGGGAAAAATACACCGCGAGATACAACAAGCCCTTTGTTTTGATTAAAATAGAAGCCATGGGTCAGAGAGAGAGACGGTCTGGGCAGGATGAAAGGGAAGACGCTGCCATGTGATCCTAGGCTAGTGTGGGAGGGGGGGTTTGAACTGCTATAATACTGCCTACTCTCATGTTTTTGCACTGTGGCTCTGCACGAGCCATCTATACAGTAAGAGGGTCAGTCTGTGTGTCTGCCTCTGTGTTTGTGTGTCCGGACTCCGGAGGTAACGTCACAACAAACCACTGGACCAATCAGTGGCAGATTTCTTGTGCACATACAGTACTTGGGCATATACTCGGAGGGCCAGTCTATGATGTCAGTACTATGACGTCATATTGTTGACATCAGGGATCCATGAGTTTGAAGGCAATCGGTCATATCTCGAGATATGTGGGGGACACGCACACGCACGCGCACGCCCACACGCACGCACGCACGCACGCACGCACACACACACACACACACACACACACACACACACACACTAACTTGAAGAGTCGGGGGGCCACAAGACCGCGTTTGTGGTTAACCATTTGACCGTTTGTTGTGTGTGCTATTATAGGACACAACCAGTGGTGTGTTCTACCGTGTTACGCTACAGTATATATGTAGTGTGACCTGCATATGGCTGCAGCTGTGTTATGGCTGCAGCTGTGTATGCTTTAGTATTTGTAGTTTTCAACTGCAATGATGAACCTGCACAATTAAGAATTTCACCCACCTTACTTGTAGTGTGATGTGACAATAAAGTTTGATTCTGATTCTGCAGACATTTTGGCTACAAGCGTAGCCATCCAAAAATCGTCAGAGAAAGCGTATTTCAGGGTATTTCAGTGTGTTCTGTGCACGGGTCCTTGGCAAGGTGAAGTGTTGACATGTTCGTATGAAGGCAAGGTTTTTGCTTTTTGGGGGGTTTTGAGCATCCGGCTGATAAGAGCACAAGCTCTTATGATGTGTTTCATTAATCAATAGTGGAGGGTTAGACCATCATTCAGCCCAGGACACTATTGAGGACAAAATAATCATACTGTGTAAAACCTACAAGTGGATGGAGATGTAGAAGATGGAAGATGGACAAAATCCACTCAAAACTAGCTAATGGAGGAGGAGAATTCTTTCTTTGGTGTAATGGACAGCAGCCACTCAAAATTCAGAAATAGCTACTGTACAAGTGGATGCCATGAGATGGATGAAATGCACTCAAAACTCATCTTGAAAGCCGCATTAGCTACATTTCTGAAAGTAGAGAGAAGTAGACAACATTTCTGGCTGTTTTGTTTCTTTGTACCATGAAAAGGTCTTTAGTACTTTTACTGTACTTTTGATACTTGCACTTCTTTTTTTAACTCAAATCTTTGCTTCTGGGTATTCTACCCAGTTTAACAGTTTAGAAAAACAACAACTTATGTTGCTATAATGTCAGTGGTTCTCAAACTTTTTTCAGGTCAAGGACCACCCAAAATGATATGTATTTGGCTGTGGAACCCCCCCATCTCAAAATATTTTGTTCCAGGGACCCCCAGAAGCAAAGTGTAAAAATGTATATATACTAGTGTATATACTGTATTCAAAGATTAGCACAAATAAAATAAAGCATAGAGCTCATAGAGCTTGTAGATCTGCTATTTTTTAATAGCCAAAGAAATCTTAAAATGACCCGAGGATCTTAATGGATTAAGGGAAGTGACACCGTCTCTCTTTGGTGGCCGTGGGTCAGTGGAATGGACACAGGATCGGATTGGGGGGACAGCATGGGCCCAGCGTGCTGCCTAGCATCTTAGCTGTCTCAGTCCCTGGTCGCTGTGGATCAGGGGACAGCATGGGCCCAGCGGGCGGCCCGCCAGGAGCGGAAAACAGGGTCAGTGTATTACGGACACTGGCTTGGATCAGGGGGACAGCATGGCCCCAGCATGCCGCCTGTCATGTCTGTGTCACCGCGGATCAGAGGACTGAGTGGACCAAGGGACTGGATGCCTGGGGGGAACAGCATGGGTCCACCATGCTGGGGGTGGATGGATGGAATGGCGTAGAATCTGTTAGATAGTTGGAATGAGGAAAGTCGTTTAACCCAAAAAAACATGTTCGGAACCCAAGATATCACCATCTGAAGATGTGCAGCTCCATCCACTCCTTGTTTAACTTAGAACTGAAAAAGGCTGTATCTCGCTTCCTAAGCACTTTTTGTTTTCTGTGAAAAAAAACTCTGGCACTTTTCAGAATCAATTCTGAAATAATTCTGGCAATCCTGGCACTCAATGAGTTAAGACCTGAGGCCGATTCTTACTTATGTCTTCTAAAGTTTTCTAACAGTTTTCTGAAAAACGTATGTTTCTATATCAGTGGTTCTCAAATCTTTTCATGTCAAGGACCCCCAACATTATATGTACAGTATTTGGCCGCCGACCCCATCTCAAAATAATTTGTTCCAGGGACGCCCAGAAGCAAAGATTTTAGTAAAAAAATGTTCGCTTTAAAACAATATATTCAAAGATTTGCACACATTTTTACGATTTTTCAATAATAGCAGATCTATATCTGCTATTTTTGAATAGCCAAATTGTAAAATAATGCTTTTTAGCTAAAATCAAAAAATGACACAGGTGCTTCTCTCTGTCTTAAAGTGTTAAACGTGCGTTAACTTGCCCCACGTGGATCCTATTTCTTACGTTCTTTCCTGTATTTATTTAGGAAGGGTGGAATGTTGACTGAAACTCCCTCTGACACAAATGGAAGAAATTAAAAAGCCTTTGTCAGCAATGATTCGATTTCCGGAGGTTTAAAATGACTTAGGATGCCGGACACTCTCGCACCATGGCTTCATCATCATCTGAACCTTGGAACAGCTTGCTAAAATACCTAATCATCCATTTGATGAAGAGCAGCTATTTTTTGTGCAGTCAATTATCATCCTGCAGGTGTTCAACATCTGGAAGGTGGCAGGCAGGCTTGACTGATTCTCCTCTCTACTTGGCATTACTCTCATTATGATTTTTGAAGAGGAACCTCGTGGAACACATGGTCCATAGATGAATGTAATGGTCACGCTGCTGACTGAAGCAGACAGTGCTGCAGTGAACAGCTGGGGAAGATGCACAACTCGGGGTTCGGTTGACACAGAAATGTGCAATATTTGCCATTTTTCTGTGATACCAAAATTGCTAATGTCTTATTCCATGTTACCGACAGAGTTGGTTCCGCTGAGCACAGAATGGCAGATTCCACCCGCATTCACAACAGAGATGCAAAGCCGTTATTAATGTACAGTAATACTTACCCACCAAGTAATACTTACCCACCAAGTAATACAACTCACCCTGCCCACACTGGTTTTGAAATATAATAAATGTTGTGCACCACAGTTTAATCCTATTGTTAGTGTTAACATTAGCAAGCACTCGACACAAGGCTGCAACCTACCTTATCAAATGAGTCCAGAAACATATCTCCCTCGCAAATTTCGTAAAGCAATGGAAGGAACAGAATGAACTGTTAACAAGTCTGATTTTTGCAATTTGGGTATAGTTGACACTTTATGAAACAACTGACTATATACATGACTCTATGCTAATTTATCTAACTCGCATTAAGCTGATTGCTCGGTGACCCTGCTTTTTTGGCCGGGCATATTGTAGTGGGATACTAGCCTGGTTCCAAACCATAGACCCCGCCCACTCTCTGAGTGGACTGCCTCTTGGTCTGGTGTTGAAATGTGAGCCCCCTAGGATATCTTCGATACCGTCCAGTACCGTCCAATGAGAGTCGGAGGTGGGGGTGGATCTAACGACAAGCCAATCAGCGAATATCTGCTAAAACAAGCTGTGCGATGACGGTTTAGGGAAATTCGAATCCCCTCGCCCTTCTAATCGCAGACAATGCAGCCAATTTCAGACTGAAGCTCCATGCAGCTTCAGGCTGATAATCAGGCTAGTGGGATACTGTATGTACTCGTTAGGTAATTTCAAAGCCTGAAAATTGTAGGCCGGCTTGTATTTTTGGCTTTTTCGGTTAACCACATGAACTCTAGCGTCCCTATTCTGGGGGGTGAACATTCTGCGAAAATAGCGAGAGATTTGGGAAAAAGAGCAATTACAGAGCTGACCCGGGTCAACTAAGTATTAGTTTACTAAGTATAGAGGGTTTAGGTGGTTAATATGTTAGACCCGTTCCTGTTCGGCCCTCAGTGACTGTTTGTGCTTGTGTTTTTTCCTGTGCCTCCTCTCCTGTACAACCCCCACCCCACCCACCCACCACCCCCACCCATTGCCCACCACCTCCCACCAGCTCTCCGCAGTCCCATGTCTGTGCCCTCTGGTTCGTACCCGTCTCATTTTGGGGTGGTGTCCCACGCAGGACTGAATGGGGAACTGGCCAGTCCCGGAGGCTTCGGCGGGGCCCTGACCCTCTCGCCCCAGATCAGCGCAGCAGCCAGCGCCTACACCCGCAGCCCCATGGTGAGCAGCTCTCTCCACTGACTATATACGTGACTCTATGCTAATTGAGCTAACTCGCATTAAGCGCGGCACTCTGTGCCGTGCTATGAGATTTTATATCTACTATTTTTTGATAGCCAACTGTACATCACTTACTGTACATTTCTCTGAAATTGCATTGGAGCCAAAGTTTATTATCTTTTAGCATCTTCCCATTAGTTTTTATTTTCGTTTCGTAAATGAGAAAGAACTAAAACTACGGACATTTTCTCTGTGATTCTAGTTAGTTTTTGTTCGTTTTGTAAACACAAAACTTTATTTTCGTTTCAATTTAACTAAAATGTTTTTCCTATTCCAGTTTTCGTGATTTCGTTAGTGAACCCTGTGAAGTAATAACCCTGATTAGAGCAGAAACTAATTGAACATAATAATTTTAGATAACATTTCTATTGCTGAATGCCATCTTCTGTTCTTTAGTCTTATAATGAGGTCATGCTTCATCTTCACTATGAAAATCTTTTTGTTGCCACAAACATCTCGTATGAGTGATTTTTGAAGTCGGCCCCTCTCAAGGAGTTGATCATCATCGATCCGCCTGTCATTGTCCCCACCAGGTGGCTTATGAGTCTCGGTCTCACCTCAGGGCTCCTGGGCTGTCCTCATCGATGCCTGGCTCCTCCGGAGGCAAGCCGTGAGTACCCTAGCCCCATTATCTCATTACCGTATGAAGGCAACATAATAATATATGCATCCTGTCAGTTATTGATGTTGTAGACTACGCTTGCCCTGTCTGAGAACCATGCAGCCTACGTTTCTCCAGTGGAGACACCATCTGGGTTCCCGTTAACTCGCCAGCAATGCCAACAGTCTGTCTCTATGCCTGTCATGAAGTTGCTGCCTTCCCCATACCTTACAATGTCATTAATTCTCACTATTTCACGGTCTGTTGACAGCGCAGACAGTCGAAATGTGTGAAAGCTGACATGGCTGGCGTGATGACAGGCTGACAGAAATAGATATATATTATGACAAATAGATGTTTAAATTTGGTTCACTGACAATCTAAAAATACATGGCTTAGAAGGGAATCTACGGTACAAGCAGAGGATGGGTTTGTACCGGCATGTTTTTCCACTCTCTGTCCTGGCATTTTGTGTGTATATCTCAATCCAGGGATTGTAGCTCCGTCTGAGTCCTGAAAGCCCTGGCGACTGGAGGTATTTTAGCATTCCAAGTGTCCAGTGGTGGACATTAACAAAGTACATTAAGTACTGTACTTAATTAAAAGATTTTAGTATGTGGGCTTTATTTGAGTATTTGTGTTTTTTTGACACTTTCACTGCACTACATTTCAAAGAGAAATATTGTACTTTTGACTCCACTACATTTCTAGGAAAGGAAAAAAGTACATTATGAATTAACCACTTAAGCCCTATTTCAAATATAGTGAAAATAGCAGATCTACAACCTCACAACGCATCATGAATCACGATGTGACCCGTTGTGAGCTTGTAGATGTAGATTTTCACATTATTTTATGTTTCAATTCTAATACAGCAATGCATGCATTTATATTAAAGAGAAAATGTACTTTGTAATTTGTACTTTTGAATACTTATTATACTATTATACTATATTACTACTATTTTTAAAAGCATGTGCTTTCAAATACTTTAACTCAAGTGCAAATTTGACAACTTTCACTTGAGGTTGAGTAATATTTGACCAGGAGTATCTCTACTTTGACTCAAGTAGGTACTGGGGTTGAGTACTTTGTGCACCACTGCAAGTGTCAATCAATCCCACTCCTGAGCATTATATAAACTCACACCTTGCTTTTGTTCACTGTGGAATGGGCTTGTAGTTGGAGTCCAGCAATTCTCCCTCTCGCTGCTAATTTGATATCATAAAATAACCTTGGCTTCCCACTGCTACAGTATTGATCTGCCATTAGCGATGGCACGTCGACTTTCTGCCTTGTAATACAATCTGCCATCATTATGCATTCCCACCTACGGCTATTGTGAGTGAAGTAATTGCCAAATATTTGACAAATATTACTATTGGAGCTCCAAGGCCATTATGCTGTCAATCTTTACTTTTGTTAGTGAGCGTGTGTGTAGGGGTGGGTGTGTGTGTGTCACGATTGCATATACATACGTTAAGATGCAGCTCTTTCTTTCTCTTTTGTTCTTTTATTGATTGATGACTCTTTCATTTCTTTTTTCTTCCATCACTCCCCAGCACACACACACACACACACACACACACACACACACACACACACACACACACACACACACACACACTCCCTGTTGGCTATTCATTCCATGTCATTGAGTGTGTTTAGCAGCAGCTCTTAATCTCTCATTCATTCTGCCGTTCAAAGTATCTGTGGTGACCTTGTGCATTGGCAGAGATCTTTCAAGAGTCGTCTCTCTCTTTCGGTTCTAAAAGCCGAGTTCAAATAACCCATTCAGTCCGGGGAACGCGTCTCGTGTCATTTTAGATTTCTTCGGCTATTCAAAAATAGCAGATATACAAGCTCATAGCGCGGCACCTAGTGCCGCGCTATGAGCTTGTAGATCTGAAGAAGAAAAAAAAGAAAACTTGTGCAAATCTTCAAACATATATATATTTTTTTTATCTTTTTTTTATTTTTTTTTATTATTATTATTTTTCAATATATATATATATATATATTTAAAGCGAACAGTCCCTGGAACAAAAATATTTTAGAAGCAAAGATTTGAGTTTCAAATGTTCGCTTTAAAGAATTATTCAAAGATTTGCACACATTTTCACGATTTTTCAAAAAATAGCAGATCTAAGCTCATATGAGCTTGTAGATCTGCTATTATTGTACATCCCAAAGAAATCTAAAATGGCACAGATGCGTCCCCCGGACTGAATGGGATAACAAAAAGCTCGCCCCACTTCATGCACACTTGATTTCTCATTTTTTCTCTTTTTGTTCTTGTGCCCGTCTATGTCTCCAGCGCCTACTCGTTCCATGTGAGCGCGGACGGGCAGATGCAGCCGGTGCCCTTCCCTCCCGACGCCCTGCTGGGCCCGGGCATCCCACGGCACGCCCGGCAGATCCACACGCTGAGCCACGGAGAGGTGGTGTGTGCCGTCACCATCAGCACGTCTACGCGCCACGTCTACACCGGAGGAAAGGGCTGTGTGAAGGTGTGGGACATCAGCCAGCCGGGCAGCAAGAGCCCCATGGCACAGCTGGACTGTCTGGTAAGAAACGCAGGACGCCGGTCGCCACAAGATGCAGTGGTGGAAAGTAACTAAGTACATTTACTCAAGTACTGTACTTAAGTATAATTTTGAGGTACTTTTACTTTACTGGAGTATTTCCAGTTTTCAGTACTTTTACTTCTACTCCACTACATCTCAGAGGCAAATATTGTACTTTTACTCCACTACAATTATTTGAAAACTTTAGTTACTAGTTACTTTGTAGATATAAATGATTATATTATAAAACAAACATTAACCCCTTTAGCCCTATTTTATACCTAGGCTATTTGAAAATAGCCGATCTACAAGCTCACAACGAGTCGCGATGCGACACGTTGTGAGCTTGTAGATCCGCTATTTTCAAACATTTTAGTACTTTTACTTTTGGTACTTTAAGTATATTTTGATGCCAATACTTTTGTACTTTTACTCAAGTAACATTCTGAACACAGGGCCTTTTACTTGTAACGAAGTATTTCTACATTACAGTATGGATACTTTTACGTAAAACATTTGAGTACTTTTTCCACCACTGACAAGATGCTAGACAGTAAAAACATTACGGATCCATTTGGTTACATTTTAGTATACTGTTGCCTGTGTTCCAATGGATCCAATGTAGTTATTATTTATTCACAAGCTCTCATCAATACTTTTCATTGATTATATATTTTTTAAACCCACAGACAAAAGAAAACAGAAATCTCGCGTGTTGAGCTTGTAGATCGGCTATTTTTCCTACTTTTGTGTGGCACTGTAGTTTGACGAAGTAGGCATTCATTTACGGAATGCGGAAATACGAGGTTTCTGCCCGACAGCAACGATATGCACGTGCCATCCCACATCTGCATGTGCGCTGCACTGCACACACGCACGCAACATAGGTACATGCTCAAAGATGGGTTTTTCCTATTGACTTTGTCCTGCTTCATTTGATTGAATCCCCTTAGACTCACTTTGAGACTGATAGAAATTTAGACTGGAGTCAAGAAGTCCTTCTCTGTGTCAGTTTATTGTACGGATCGATCCGGGGAGTTCTCCAAAGAACATTGAGAATAGAGGGGTTTGAATATGCTTTCCTCACACAACATTGGCCAGCCAGTCACACAGGATTCTTTGTATTCATCTGGCGTCAACTTGTGGTACCAATTACAGGCTGACCTTTACCGAACCTAGATCATATAAACATTCTATCTAGAGGTGTGCCGATACACTAATTTCACCAAACGATACGATACGATATTTGGCTCACAACTTCGATACGATTTCGATACGATACGATACGCACTTTTTTATTATGAAAATATATGGGGGAGAAAAAAAGCAAATGCAAACAAATAATTCTGTTTTTGCATTATTCAGACACGCAAACTTTTAGCTTTTCAGCTACAATAGCCATTTTGAATCCAAATAGGGCAATAGTGTGACACCTGACCCGAAAAAAAAACATGTTGTCACCCTTTTCCCCTTGGGGCTGTTTGCATGCCTGATTATTAGTGTGGTTGCCCAACAGGGCAACCAGACTATAGTTCTCTACACACTTTATTTCTTTCTTTATAGATAAACTTTTTTGTGACCGCATCTCCTCCCACAGTTTTTATCCCCCAATGTTGTGCCATATGTCAAAATGACCGTCTAAATCGGGAATCGTGCGCGTGTATAGGGCTAAGAGAATGGTTGAATAGTTTAATTGATATTAATTTATTAGTGCCATTAAATGTCCCCATCCACTTTAATGGAAAAGTGAAAAAACTCAAATTCAAGTATTTTTTTCTCAAAAACCGTAAGAGCTAGAGTTATCAGATTTGGAGGGATAATTCATAATATTGTCCGAAATTATTGAAGAAAATATCACACCATTCGGCCTGATGGTGGCGCTATAACAGCCCCCTTTACGTTTTGGCCCGTAACTCTTGAACCGTAGGTCCGAAAATCAAAATTTCTTTTCACCTGGATTCCTTGGGTCACTACGCATCTCCCCATATAGGCTATTATATTATGATATTGATTTATTTCTGCATTAAATTTCCCCATCCACTTTAATGGGAATTGCAAAAACTCCCATTCAAGTATTTTTTTCTCGGAAACCGTAAGGGCTACAGTTACAAAACTTGGAGGGGAGGTTAATAGTTTTTTGAAAAATTATTAAAAAAATAATCACACCAGTCGGCCACATGGTGGCGCTATAACAGCCCCCTTTACCTTTTGGCCTATAACTCTTGAACCGTAGGTCGTAAAATCAAAATTTCTTTTTCCCTGGATTCCTTGGGTCACGACGCATCTTCCCATATAGGCCACGCCCATTTGCGTCAGGATAGATTTTCCGCCATTTTGAATTTTCTTCAAAACACACTTTTTGCTCCTTTTCCTTCAATTTTTTTCCAAATCTCACACAATTCGGTACACGTGATCTATGGACCCATGCGATAAACCTATCCAAGCGGAATTTTGATAGTCCGTACCGTCCGTCCGTAAATGGCTTCCAAAGTTAGCGGGAGGGGCCCGTTTGACCAAAAATGCCATAAATCACGAACAAAACGTCCGGTCAATCCCAAATTTGAATCACATGTCGAGGGTGGTATACTAAACCAATCCCCAAAAGCATTTCTACTTTGATCCATAGGGGGCGCCACGAATGCTCGAAATGTAACCGTTTGATGCAAAAACATGATTTTTGGGGGATCAATCCTCTCAAAATGAAACGCAGGCGATCTCAGGAGTGACGTGACGATGTAATTGGCGCAGTCTCCGACGGTATTCCTCCCGGCGTATTACTGGAGTCCCGACCGCGTCGGCGCAACCACACTCTGCAATTTCCCCGGAATTGCGACGCGTCTAGTTATTATTGCAGTTAAAAGAAAAAAAAAAAAAAGCACACCCCTAATTCTATCCAATTAACTGGACAATGAATATCCTAAACTAGACATGGCAGATCGTAAACATATATAAAGTTTGCACACTAACAGAGACCGACGTTATCAAAACGTCCTCGTTCATTTGCCGATCTCAGCCGATCTTGCCGCTATCTGTCCTGCAGAGGCTCTCGATCAGAATGAGCATGACCGGTCTGGCTTCCTTATCTTTTGCCCAATTAGAACCGGGATAACTACATCCGCTCCTGTAAAATCCTCCCTGACGGGCGGACCTTGATCGTGGGCGGGGAGGCCAGCACGCTGTCAATCTGGGACCTGGCCACGCCCACTCCCCGCATCAAGGCGGAGCTGACGTCGTCGGCCCCCGCCTGCTACGCTCTGGCCATCTCCCCCGACAACAAGGTCTGCTTCTCCTGCTGCAGCGACGGAAACATCGTGGTCTGGGACCTTCACAACCAGACCCTAGTCAGGTAAGGACTAGGAGAGAGGAGACGAGGAGGGAGGGAGCCAGGGAGGAAACATCGTAGTATATGGCACCTTCACAACCAGACCCTAGTCAGCTAAGGAGAGAGGAGAAGGAGGAGAGGTTGAATAGATAGATGCAGGACATCATCTGCAGAAAGTAAAAAGAGAAAAGGCAGTACAGTATATATCTGCTGCTATGCTCACGCACCTTATGTCTTACCTCAGGTACTTACCGCACCGGATAGATATACTACTGTATGTGTAAATATGTAGATAAGTTGTTGCTGTTGTTCTTATCGATCTCTTCCTCTTCCCTTCTTCTTCCCTTTTTCTTTTTATGGAAATAACTAAAACGATGGAACTTAGACAAAAACAAATTTCACCCACTGTTTTACACCTGTAAACCTGTGCTGTGACAACAAAGTTGATTCTGATTCTGGCACTGTAGATCCTCCATGCTGACAGATCATGAGTGATGAGAGCAG
>NC_139946.1:39150998-39248498 GCF_963454915.1 Gymnoscopelus microlampas
GGGAGGATGGAATGGAGCTTTAGATCATCTAAAGCCAGGTGCACAACAGGTCTGGCTCTCTGATACAGGGAGGAGGAGAGGGATGTAAACATTGTACATTCTACCAGCACACACCGACCATCACACCTCTAGAGTTACAAGCCTGATGCTCAGCACAATATGTTTTATATAGAGAGAGAGTTACATACTGTATACACATTGGATGGATGATTGGATGGATGGATGGATGGATGGATTGATAGCAATACATTGATTATTGACCATCAGACAGTACTACTGCAACGTTAGTCTTGCACAGCCAGACATATCTCAGTTCTCCACCTACCAATTCATCTGGTGACATCTAAATTCAATGTAGGGGCTTGATCTGGGTGGAAACAATTAACAACAACAACAATTAAAAACAATTTTTAAAAGATTACAGCATTGCAGAACCAATGCTAAGACTTTAGGGCGGCGCTTCATATTGGGACGGTATCAGGATTTTGGTCTTCAAAGTGGTAGCCGTATAGGTTTGTTAGCGGCCGTTTTCTCCGCTGTTCCATTAGCCCCCACTTTGAATGGAGGTGTCACCAGACGTATTGGTAGGCACAGATCTAGACTACTGTAACGTTAGCATTTACCTGCGGTTAATGAGGCTGCTTGTCTCCAGGGACGTGACGGGAGAGAAAAAGAACATTCTGTCTCTCTCTGACTCTGAGAACAATGAGTCAGCGACACAGTCGGCAATTATTTATCTCCACAGCAACAGCTCTGTTTTGAAATGCAAATTATGTCTCGCTTGATTGAGCATTAAGTGATGAGTCACATCGTTTATAACATCTTTCTCCGTCTCCCTTTATTTTCTGTCTCTTTATTTTCTTTCTCCCTCCCTCCCCCCCTCTCTCTCTCTCTGCTTCTGTTTATCACTCTCTACCTATCTTTTTTATGCATCTCCCTCTCTCTGTTTGTCCCATCTTTTACCTTCCCAGTCCAAGGAGTCGTCGTCCGTCCTGAGTTGCGACGTGTCCCCAGATGACAAGTACATCGTGACAGGCTCTGGAGACAAGAAGGCCACCGTCTACGAGGTGGTTTACTAAAGAGCTGTGTGGCGGGGCATCGGGGGAGGGTTTTGGGGTGGTGGTGGGGGCCACAGTGTTCACCTCCTTCAAGCCCACACCTGGGGGGAGGGGGGGCACAGGCCACCATGGCACCTCTTCCTCCTCCCACATAGTAGCAGCAGCAGCGCCGGGATCTCAGCACCACTTCCTTTTTTCCCGCCTTGCCTCGTTTGCCACCTCCTCTTTACTGTGATCTAATAAACGTCTGTGGAAGCTCGCACCGCACCCCACCCACCCACACGCGTGCACACGGACGCATACCACATGCACATATATATCACACATTTTTGCCCAAGGATGACACATGATAGATGGGGAGAGAGAGAAAGAAAGGAAAGCAGAGAGAGAGAGGGAAGAAGAAGCCCAAACGATAAGAGGACAAAGAATAGGGGTTGGTGGAGCATGAAGATAAAGACACAAAGAGAAAGAGAGGAAGGGAAAGGGAAAACAAGAGGGGGAAGAGAAAGGGAGCGAGGAGCGAGAGAGGAAGAGGTGGCAGAGAGAGAGAGAGAGAGAGAGAGAGAGGGAGGGTAATTACGGCTGTTTCCTGATTAAGAGCTCAGTGAAAGGGAGGCCCCCAGAGGAGGAGGGAGAGGAGGGAGAGGAGGGGGGCACTGTGGGAGTAGCAGCCAGGAGCACTGATACCACACAATCGATTCATTAGCCAGACAGTGGAGGCTTTAACCCTTTGAGACCGGGAAGGCATCGGTGTGTCATTTTTAGATTTCTTTGGGCTATTCAAAAATAGCAGATCTACAAGCTCATAGCACGGCACCGAGTGCCGCACTATGAGCTTGCAGATCTGCTATTTTAGAAAAATAGTGAAAATTGGGGAGCCGCGGCCAAATACATATCATTTTGGGGGTCCTTGACATGAAAAGGTTTGAGACTCTCTGATTATAGCAACATACGTTTTTTCAAAAAACGGTTAGGATTTAGAAGACATTTGTGGAATCCCCCAGAAGCAAAGATTTGAGTTAAACATTTTTGATGTAAAAAACATATATAATATTTATCTTTTTTGAATATATTATATTCAAAGATTTGCACATATTTTCAAGATTTTTCAAAAAAATAGCAGATCTACAAGCTATGAGCTTGTATATCTGCTATTTTTGAATAGCCCAAAGCAATCTAAAAATTACACAGATGCGTTCCCGGTCTTAATGGGTTAATGAGGCTGACGCCGCAGCCTCGTTCTCCCCCAGCGAAGGGTGTCAGGGTCTGAGGAACGCTGACGTCCTCCTGACACGCAGGGCTTTGTACGTGTGTACAACGCTTCTTAGCAAAAACACAGTGACGTTTACAGTGTACACATACAGACACAGCCGACAGCCAACAACACATACACTCGAGATACTCGCGCACAGCTCAAACAAAGAGGGTAGCTCGCTCGTGCACAAATACACAGACACACGTGTACGAATGAACGCACGCACGCACACACACACACACACACACACACACACACACACACACACACACACACACGCACACACACACGCACACACACACACACACAGAGAGCGACCAATTAAACATTCATCACGATGCTCCCTAGCCCCTCCCTCTCGCTGCCTAATATCTATTTTATTTTGGTCTGACAAAAGGCGGCGTCTAATGAGCAGTATGTAGTCAGTGGGATTCTCCCAGAGGCCCAGAGAGACAAACAGAGAACATCAGGCGGGCTGTTCTGTCCTCTAATTCCTCTGGATTGTTCTCCTGACACCCAGCGCTGCACTCACCCTGATTAAAGGCACCGTCAGCCAGATGAAACGGCCACCAAACACGCCAACCTCACTGTAAAGGCAAAGAGGTTGAATTAAACTTGACGCGTTTGCGCTATTCTTAGCCGTAAACTAAAACAGCAGCTGATAAGTGAGCTGGATCCTTTGGCATTTGTGTAATTGATCCCTGATTATGTTTCATATTCAGTTTGTTCCATAACGAAATCACAATAACAACTTCAGAGTAATGCGTCCCAATATTTGTGTGCTAACAAGCTAGCGTTTCCAGTGCTCGGGTTAAATCACGTTTGATCGATTGCTATTCATTGACACGACACCCTAGGACTGATTGTTCCTTTGTAATCCTCCTTGTATCATATTCCAACCTGGGTGACAACTTGTATATCAGAACTCACCGCTTTAGTAGAACTCTCATCACAAAATGTGTAGATTTTAAAGGCACATTCAAGCTTTTTTTAGCCATTTATTTTGATATTTTGTATTAATAGTGTTTGCTTGTTTTATGTAATTATATGTTTATGTATCGGGGGAGGGGCTATGTTTGCCTATACCTGTTCTTTTTGGCTGTAGGAGCGAACAATGAGGGATGTACATAAAATGTGTGTGCATACACACACACACACACACACACACACACACACACACACACACACACACACACACACATACACACACAAGCAGGGGTGGGACAAATATTTCAGCCATTTTATTTTTGTTTTGTTTGAATCTTTTATATTGGATGTGTGTGTATCCTTGGTGATGGTGACAGGCAGTGGGACAGCACTGTAAAAACAGCAGTCCTATATACTATATGAAAAGAAGAGTTCTTCTGCTCCTGGTTTGTTTTTCTCTCTTTCCTGTTTTTTGTTTTGTTTTGTTTGTTTGTTTCAAAAACAGAAGTGTTAATAACCGTACATTAGTCCGATTTTGGTCTTTATTACTATTTGATAATGCTACTTAAGTGTTTCTGTTGGGTCTGTGGTCTGTATGCAGCAGGCATTAGCTGGGATGAGGGTTACAGGTTTAGCCACTCCAGAGGTCTCAATTTCATTAGGGCTGGGCCTTACGGACAATATGTTTGACTAAATACCTCAATATTCATATTGTGAAGCTATTGTATTGTGACTATAATATTAAAGTCATAATGTGTAACATCCATTTGATCTGTTTGGCAACACCTATGTTAGCGCCGTTGTCTGTTTGAACTGCGATTCCCAGAAATCAGTTTGAAACAAAATCAGGGAAGAACCTCTCCAAAAGGAACGCTGCTAAGGTCATCATGGTTGTCATGGCATTTTGCACGAAAAAAAATAGTTTTGTAGTTGTAAAAACACACTCACACACAAAAAAAAAACATTCATGTGGAGTGGTTATTGTGAAAAATATACCAGTGAAAGATTATATCAAAAATAACTTTTGTTTAATTGAAAGGTTACACCGTATGACTTTAATAATATATCACAATATTACAATGTCCAAAATTCTATATGATATCTAGTCTCATATGATGATATTGATATAATATCGATATATTGCCTAGCCCTATCTTTCACTACATGCCATGCTGGCTATCATTGGAGAAAAACATTTTTCTTTTTCTTTTATAGTTCTTTTTAACGTATCCAGAACAAGCTGGAGGCCTGCTGTGTAATGTACATCTTTCTTTTTATATATATATATATTACGGATGAAATATTTGTTAAAACATCCCTCTGCGGTGCTAAATGATGGCGGACCTCTTTAGTGGCGATAGCGCTGTACGAAGGAGGGGAGAGGTGAAGACAGAGTTCAACATAATATGACATGTATAATATAATGCCTGCTTCTTTTCCCTATTCCTCACTTCCTGTCAGCCATGGGCAGATCTTAATGACGCTGTCCTCCTACCCAAGCTGGCATACTGCTCAGAGTGACACTGTTAAATGGCTATGCAGTGAGCAGCATCAGTATGCTGGTGTGGATATTGGGACATACTGTAGTATGTGATGCTCTTTTTCCACTGTCAGTAACATCTATCACCCTTGCCTGTGCTTACTCTGTTCCAACAGTTTTATTTGAAATGCTCATGATTAGTACTCTTTTAAAAAGCCAAGGAACTACTTTTTTTTCTTTTCTTTTTTTATGCACTGTATTTTTCCTCCTGACGCCATTTACCATGTGTTGTAAAAGAAATACTATGTGTGAAAAATAAATACGACTTGTGTTCATCTTTTTAAGTTTTTCCAGTGTCAGTCCTTTCTTTGACGTGTTGAAATTTGTGGGCAAATGAGAACTATGTGGTCGTGGATCTAGTTAGTGTGGTTGCCCTAACAGGGCAACCAGACTATTGTTATCCTCCGAGGCCATAACAGTTTATTTTGAACCGCATCTCATCCCACAATTTATTTTTCCCAATTTAGTGCCATATGTCAAAATGACCGGCTTCACCGGGAATCGTGTGCTTGTATTTTGCTAAGACATTGGTTTCATAGTTTAATTGATATTGATTTATTAGTGCATTAAATGTCCCCATCCACTTTAATGGGAAAATGAAAAAACTCCCATTCAAGTATTTATTTCTCAGAAACCGTAAGGGCTAGAGTTTCAAGACTTGGAGGGGTGGTTCATGATTTAGTCCAAAATTATTGGAAAAGAAATTACACCAGTCGGCCTCATGGTGGCGCTATAACAGCCCACTTTACGTTTTGGCCTATAACTCTTGAACCGTAGGTCGTAAATTAAAAATATTTTTCCCTAGATTCCTTGGGTCATGACGCATTTGTGTCAGGATAGATTTTCCGCCATTTTTAATTTTCATCAAAACACACTTTTAGCTCCTCCTCCCACATATTTTGTCCAAATTTTCTATGTCAAAAATCGGTACACATGATCTCTGGGCCCATGCGATAAACATATCCAAACGGCATTTTGATAGTCCTTACCGTTCGTCCGTAAATGGCTTCCAAAGTTAGTGGGAGGGGCCTGTTTTACCAAAAATGCCAGAAATCACGAACGAAACGTCCGGTGAATCCCAAATTTGAATCACATGTTGAGGATGGTTTACTCAACAAATCCCCAAAAGCATTTCCATTTTGACCCATAGGGGGCGCCACAAATGCACAAAATGTAACCGAGGCAAAAACATGATTTTTGGGGGGATCAGTCCTCTCAAAATGAAATAAAAGCGATATCAGGAGTGACGTGACAATACGATTGGTCTGTTACATTTGTGGGAGGGGCCTATTTATTTAGTGGGAGGGGCCTATTTCCTAAAATCAAAACGGCACGTATCACGAAGGCAGGATCCGATCGGCACCCGATTCGAATGGCACGTCGCACGGCCTCCGACGGTATTCCTCCCGGCGTATCCCTCGAGTCGTGATACGGTCGGCGCAACCACACTTTGCAATTTCCCAGAATTGCGACGCGTCTAGCTATGGATGCTATAAATCAGTAGAGACCCCCACATTAACGTATGCTTTATGGCCACGGACCCCTAGGGACCCCCTGGCCCAGGGGCCCCCATCTGAAAAATATTTAGTGCCAGGGACCCCCAGAAGAGAAAAGTTATGTTAAGAAATTCAACATCATTCAAAATGTTCCAAACATTTTCAAGATGTTTCAAACATTTTTAAAAATATCAGATGTACAAGCTCGCTGCGCCGCCTCGAAGTGACGCGCTGTGAGCTTGTAGATCTGATATTTTTGAATGGCCAAAGTATAAAATATGGATAAAGTGGTTAAAATGATTGTGATGCTGTATTTTAAATTGAATCGATTTTTTTTTGTTTTAAAACATACTGGTTTTAAATAGACAATTTATTCAAATATGTAAATATACACGATTCACATATGCAAAGTACAAAAGTATTCACATTAAAATATACTTAAGTGCTGAAAGTAAAAGTACTCATTTTGCAGAATATCCCATTTCACAAGTTTCCAAATGTGTAAAAATGCTTTGAAAACAGCAGATCTACAAGCTCACAACGCATTGTGAGCTTGTAGATTTCAAATAGCCTAAGTATGCATAGGACTGTAGTGGTTAATGCATGTTTTGTAATCATATTAAACATCTATAAAGTAACTAGTAACTAAAGCTTTCAAGTAATTGTGGTGAAGTAAAAGTACAATATTTGCCTCTGAGATGTAGTGGAGTAGCCTAGAAGTAAAAGTATTGAAAATACTCAAATAAAGTACAAATACCTCAAAATTGTACGTAAGTACAGGAGTACATGTACTTAGTTACTTTACATCGCTGCTCTGCACAGCCCAGGTGAAGATGATTTAGTGTTGATGAGTAAAAAGCAGTCTGTGGGGATCTATTCACTCTGCAGGATGAAGATCCGGTCAGAAAACGCAAATGGTTTGTCCATGTGACGTTCGTTTGAACGTGTTCAACGCACCGGATCCAGTAGGCGGGGCTTTAAACCGGATGTGAATACGGATTTAAATAAGACCGGTGCGCACTACGTCTGCTTTCAAACATTTTAGCTTGCACCACGTCGCGCCGCTCTGCTGAAGGTAATGTTTGATTTATATCTAAAGTTTAAACACTCACTGTGTGGGGGTTTGTAGATCTAACCCTGCCATATGTTCATGTGTGTTTATAAATCTACTTAGTCTTGGATCAAGACGGCCCGTCAGGGATTGTATTATTTATGGTGATCGAGTCTGATGTTTGTTGGTAGTTTTAAACGGATCATAAATCCTCATAAATGAACCCAATCCAACATATAAAGTGTTTAAACACAAAGACACGGATGTTACCCGTCCATACGGGTCTGTTGTGTTCCGTAATATTACGTAGAGTTTAATAAAGACGCGTCTTAGTCCCGTGTGCGTCTGAACGCCGTTCTAGTTCCACATTTACATGGACATTTACCTGCTGCAACAGCCACTTTACCAAATAGTTTGTGGTTCTGTGTTTAAGGCTCGTGCGTCTATACTTATGTATGCATTGTAAATATAAAGTGATTATCTTAAAGCCACAGATGTTATCCGTACATACGGGGTGTTGGTGTTCAGTTAATGTTCAGTATAGATTAATAAAGAAGTGTTTTAATCCCCTCTGTGGATGAACGTCATTGTATTTCCTGGATTACATGGGGTGTAATACCGGTGTTCACCTGCAACAGCGCCACTTACACCCTTTGAATGATATATACAGTGATGTTCAGACAGACCAGATTGAAACATTTATTTATCGAATAATGCGGAATATTACCGAACATAAAGGGTCTGTATGGTGGGATAACATCTGTGGCTTTGGGATAAACACGTTATATTTAGAGTAACATACATTTATCAAGATGTTTGAGACAACATGGAACCAACTAACAAACACTATTTTTGGAGAGTGTTAAGAATGTCAAAGATAGGATAATGATAATAATGTCTGATAGGGTTAAATTTGAACCCTATGAATAAGGCATGAGCCCAAGAAAGATGAAAAGATGGTTTGGTACTAAGACCCCCCAATACCCGTCCAGTCAACACCCAAAGAAATGTGAGTCAGACACCTGGTACGTCCAAAAATGATCAGTCTGTATTGCTCGAGTGTGTACACGGAGGCAGTACAAGTTACAGACAATTATAATAATCACACACTGATATTGTACTAACAAACAATGGTATTTATACACAGTTGGACTTCAATGACATCAGACATAGGTGCATCCTTATGATTGGCTTTAAGACCCTCAGACGTAGGATGGGAGTAGTAGGATGGACAGGCGTCTGGCTGTCTTAATATTAAGTTGTTGTTCATCTTAGGGTGTCCTTGTGTACAATTCTCGGTTCCATAAACAAGTTATTCCTTCGATATCATAGGACATGTGGCAGGTTTATCTGTGACAGGGTGACAGCTGACAGAGTAAATTAGTGACAATATCCCGGTCATACAGATCATCTTATACAGATACAGGTCATTTGGCATTTAATCACAAAGTGTTGACCAAGACATGTTTTTACTGATTGGAAACATATGGAGCCGGCACCAGATAGCAAATATGGAGCCAGCTACATGGCCTTGGTAGAGAAAGTATAGTAGAGTTACAAAAGGCATGTTTAAAAGACTGAAGTACAGGCCCAAAAAGACATCACTATATTAATTTGACTGGTTAGATCGATATTTCTAGATCATATCAATCTGGTCCACAAAACATATCTATCAATGTCATTTTATTTGTACAGCACTTTTCACATTTCATACTTTTCATGAAATATCTAGAACAAAACAAATGTAAAAGCCTAAGGATAGAGATTAAACTGAGCTAAATTGTAACATAAGATAAATAACACTCAGGCAGGATAATAAGTAATCTAAACTAAATATCGATATCAAAATCGATAAGAAATCTGAGTCTTGATCTAAGGCTAAGATGAAACTATAATATCGTCTCTATCGGGAGGAAACCATAGAATGTCCCAAACTGTTACTTTTCAGGATTAAAAAAATGGCAAAAGTAGCAGATCTACAAGCTCAAAACGTGTTGCTTTGTGCCACGTTTCAAGCTTGTAGATCTGCTACTGTTGATGGTACTACTTGAAAATGTGTCCACATTTTTCAATATGTTTTTTTTAAAGCGAACATTTTTAACACTAATATTTGCTTCTGGGGGGATTCTACAAATGTCTTCTAAATCAGTGGTTCTCAAACTTTTTCGTGCCAAGGACCCCCAAATAGACATTTATTAGCCCGCGGACCCCCATTTGAAAAGATAAGCCAGGGACCCCCATAATAGAAGATTTTTACGGCTCTCTAGCAGTGATTTTCAACCATTTTAAATTTCAAAGACCCCCAGTTTGACATGCATTAGGGCTACAGACCCCCATTTAATGGCATGTATGTCTCTGGGACCCCAATTCATATTGTAAAATCAATGTTAATTTAACTCTGAGAGTGTACAAATGGAACCAAATGGACCCGTTAGGGTCCATTTGGTTCCATTTGTACACTCTCAGAGTTACAGACCCATAAGGGTCCATTTGGTCCCTGTCCATCATTTAGCTGGGGACCCCCTGGAACCCCCTCAAGTACCCCTGGGGGTCCCCGGACCCCACTTTGAGAACCAATGTTCTAAATCACACGTTTTTTGAAAAAAACTTGTTGCTATAATCAAACTTTTTCATGTCAAGGACAAGGACCACCCAAAATGATATGTATATTTGTTCCAGGGACCCCCCAGAAGCAAACATTTGAGTAAAAGAAATTCAGAAATGTTCATAATTTTTCAAAAAATAGCAGATATGCAGGCTCATAGCGCCGCACTCGGTGAGCTTGTAGATCTGCTATTTTTGAATAGCCAAAGTGTAAGATAATGGTTAAAGTGTTTACACTGACGCGTTCCCGGTCTTAAAGGGTTAACACTATAGCATACATGGGCAACTGGTGGCCCGGGGGCCACACGCGGCCCTCACCTAAACTTAATGCGGCCCGCAGGTTAATAGTGATATATGTTATTGATTTCAGCTGTTCCAATTCCAAACATGCAATCATGACCCGCTTTAATTACTTCAGTCTATATTATTAGTTCAATGACTTTATATCCAATGTATTTGTATTTAAGTTACATAATTAATTAATAATTAACTTAATTATAAGCAAATCCATTTGAAATTAAATTTAAAAAAAAACTTCAAGATTCCAATTCCAAAATAGCTGATCTACAAGCTCAAAACAAAAAAAGCTTTGAGCTTGTAGATCAGCTATTTTTGCTACTTTTGTGTGACATACTAGAATGACAAATTTAATTTACAAAAAAGTAAAAATAAATATGGAGATAAGAGGTGTCTGCCCGACAGCAACAATAATATGCAATGTGTCCCCCTGGAGTGAGTGTGGAAATATAGTGGCCCTCTACACCATCAAAGTTGCATCACCCCTGCATTATAGCCCATTGGTTCTCAAAGTGGGGTCCGGGGACCCCCAGGGGTCCTTGAGGGAGTTCCAGGGGGTCCCCAGCTAAATGATAGATTAGGCACCAAATGGACCCTTATGGGTCTGTAACTCTGAGAGTGTACAAATGGAACCAAATGGACCCTAACGAGTCCATTTGGTTCCATTTGTACACTCAGAGTTAAATTAACATCGATTTTACAATATGAATTGGGGTCCCAGAGACATACGTGCCATTAAATGGGGGTCTGTAGCCCTAATGCATGTCACACTGGGGGTCCTTGAAATTAAAATGGTTGAAAATCACTGCTAGAGAGCCGTAAAAATCTTCTATTATGGGGGTCCCTGGCTTATCTTTTCAAATGGGGGTCCGCAGGGTAATAAGTGTCTATTTGGGGGTCCTTGGCACGGAAAAGTTTGAGAACCACTGCTATAGCCTACTTAAAAACTGTATTTTCTATTATTATTGTTATTATTACTAGACCATACCCGGTCGACGCATCCGTGGGGGGATATGCGCACATGATCTGGCAACCCGGGAGGCGACATTGTTTGACACATAAACGCTAATAAGAAGCTGAGATTTGATGAAATTGAAAAACGGGCTTCACAGTTAAGTTCAGATGGTAATGGTCAATGGCTGTGTGCAAAATCAGAGCAATTGGTCCAGCCACTGAGGAGAACCGGGTAGCTTCACTCACGCACCACTACAGAGGTTACTAGAATTATAGTAGGATACAATGTATTAAATTTAATGTTGGTATATATCTGTGTCTTGCAGGTTAATCATGTGACCTTCTGCAGAGTGGACTAAATCTACTTCATACAGTGAGTTAAAAACGCTGAGTCATGGCTCCTAGCTATGACTCAGCGTTTGACTCGCTGTATGAATGCTTCAGGGAAGGTTCAAAGGATGGATGGAGTCATCAGGAGATAGCTGGTAATAGAGTGTCTGTAACTCAGGACAAGGGGCTTGAAGATGGAACCTCGATGGAGTCGACGCAGCAACGAGGCCCTGAGAGCTGAAACGTATAACGGTGCCAACGAACGTTCTCCGTTTGAGATACAAGGCGTACGCTGCTCTGGACGTGGTGCCATACAACCTACGCGGCTCTATTAATACCGGCTATCTTCAACCACGCGGCGGGAGGCCCCACACGGTACGTGCCTGGATCACACCTGGCCAGCAGTGGTGGAAAGCAACTAGGTGCATTTACTTGAGTACTGTATTAAGTGCAATTTCAAGGGATTTGTACTTTCCTTGAGTATTTCCAAATTTCAATACTTTTACTTTTACTCCACTACATCTCGGATCCAAAGATTGTACTTATTACTTCACTACATTTTTTTGGGAACTTTATTTTAGTTACTTTGTAGATTTTTACTATAATTAAGAAAAACAATTATTAACCACTTCAGCCCTATATACATTTTGGCCATTTGAAATTAGCCGGTCTACAAGCTCACAATGCGATGCGACGCATTGTGAGCTTGTAGATCGGCTATTTTTAAAAGATTTTAATATATTTTGAAAACTTTTGAAACGGGATATTCTACATAATGAGTACTTTTTATTTTTGGTACTTCAAGTACATTTTGATACCTGTACCTTTTGTACTTTTACTCAAGTGAATTTTGAATTCTGGACTTTAACTTGTAACAGAGTATTTCTACATTGCAGTAGTGATACTTTTACTTAAGTAAAAACAAATCAGTATTTTCTTCCACCACTGCTGGCCATTATAAACTAGGGCTGTGTCACCATTACAAAATGGAAGTTGACGATTCATTGTCACATGATTGATTGCGATAAAAGATTTAATTGTGTTTGACGTTGAGCATGGGAACATTATGAATACAAATGTAATTTATTTTTGGATTTTAGGGCTTCGTAAACAAAAGTTGCACAAGGTAGATATGACACATAATATACATCATTTAATTACAACAAATACATTCATAGTGGGATTAGCAGAGTGGAAATAGCCAATCTACAAGCTCAGAACGTGTCGCATCGCAACACGTTTTGAGCTGGTAGATCTGCTATTTCCACAAAATGTTTGAAAATATATGAACATTATTAACATGGTAATGATTATGACGATTATGCAAAACATAATTGCAAATTCAAATAATTGCAATTAGGCTATTGCGTAATAATTGTGACCGGTCTAGTATAAACCCTAGGGTTTATACTCATGGTAACTGATGACTGGTATCAGACATCACTTTGAGAGCCACTGGTCTAGCGGCTGAGAGCTGAACCAAGACGTCTGTGGTTTTATTTTCAAGCCGAATCCCAACCCTCAACATTCTGCCTCCTCCAGTGTTATGGAGAAATTGGTGACCTGGCAAAAGATGTGTCCATCGTGTCCATCACATGTCAAACATCCAAAGTAAATCACTGCTGTTAGTTCATGAACAGAGTTGCTCTGTTCATAAACAAACGGTTGTTATTTACATTTGGATGTGGTGATGTTTTTGTGAAGTCCACGAGATGGTCGCATGTTTTCTGAAGGTCACCAATTTCACTGTAACACACAACCATGCTGGAGGTAGGAGGCACAAACTGGAGTTTTGGAATCAGCGGCCATATTGGAAATAAATCGTGCCTCTTCCTCATTTCCCTTCACAGGTGTTACCAATGATGCTAATGAAGGCTCTGTTCCAAATGGACCCTTACGGGTGTGTAACTCTTGAGTGTACAGATGGAAACAAATTACAGTCCATTTGGTTCCATTTGTACACTCAGAGTTATGGGTGTCCTTTGAGAACCACTGTGCTACACTAAATAGAACAGAGCCTTCATTTGTATCATTGGTAACGTGGTAATGTGAAGGAAGTAAGGAAGAGACCCAATCCTTGGCCAAATGAATATTCATGTGGGGGTCCTTGATATGAAAACATTTGAGAGCCACTGTCTTTAGTTGTTTCTGAAACTTGATGAAATGATAAGCATTGTAGACTTTACTTGAACATGGTGTTTGATACAGGAATAGACGGCACCTCTTTGCTAAATTGGCAATGTTTTTCCCAAAATGTAAAGCAAATGAAGAATTTGCAAAATGTTCTTAAAGCAGGGGTCTTCAACAGGGGGTCCGGAACCCAGAGTTACTACAGGGGGGCCGCCAAATCTTTTTTTACATTAACCACTTGAACCCTAGCATCCCTTTGCTGAGGAAAACTTAAGCCAAAAATAGCAGATCTACAAGCTCACAACGCCTCGCGCTGCAAGGCGTAGTGAGCTTGTAGATCGGCTATTTTTTAGCAAAGAGTTATAGGTGTAGAGGGAAAAAAGAGCAGCAAAAGTTTATCCCAAACACAATTTTATACAATATAGAGGGGGTCCCTGCTTCATCTCTCTCTCAGCTAGGGGGACCTTGGCCTGAAAACGTTGAAGACCCCTGTCTTAAAGGGATAGTTTAAAACAGTGGTTCTCAAACTTTTTCATGTCAAGGACCCCCTAATTGACACTTATTACCCCGCGGAGATAAGCCAGGGACCCCAATAAGAGAAGGTTTTTACGGCTCTCTAGCAGTGATTCTCAACCATTTTCATTTCAAGGACCCCCCAGTTTGACATGCATTAGGCTACGGACCCCCATCTAGTGGCATTTATACCTCTGGGACCCCAATTCACATTGTAAAACCAATGTCAATTTAACTCTGAGAGTGTACAAATGGAACCAAATGGACCCGTTAGGGTCCATTTGGTTCCATTTGTACACTCTCTGAGTTACAGACCCATAAGGGTCCATTTGGTTCCTGTCCATCATTTAGCTGGGGACCCCCTGGAACCCCCTCAAGTACCACTTTGAGAACCAACGGTTTAAAACACTTTTTCCTATGGATTAGTCACCCCATGGAGACATGAATTCATGAATATGTTTTTGTTTTTGTCTCATTCCTAAACCAATAATTTGATGACCGGCAGCGGTTCCGGTAGGAGACACAAAGAGTCTCCTTTGTGCCTACCGGTCCATAATTCAAGGCTCCGTGGGGTGACTAATCGAAAAAAAGTATGTTTTTGGGTGAACTATCCCTTTTTAAGTAATGTAAAGTATACATGATGTGAACATGTACGGGTGGGTACATCATTATCAGACCTAAAACGTATTGTTTTATGCCCACAGTGGCTGTAGGCCAGTCAAGCATCTTCAAAGCATGTACTTAAAGGAGTAGTTCACCCAAAAAATCACTTATTTTCTATAAATTGCACACCCCATGAAGCCTTGAATTCATGATTTAGTTTTTGTCTCATTACTAAGCCAATCATTTGATGACCGGGTGTATTTCCGGTAGGAGACACAAATAATTTACTTTGTGTCTCCTACCGGATACATTAGCCGGTAGGAGACGGGAATCTAATTATTGGCATAGGAATGCGACAAAAACAAATCCATGAATTAAGGCTTCATGGCGTGTGCAATTGATAGAAAATAAGTCATTTTGTGGGTGAACTACTCCTTTAAGTTACTTAATTACTTACTTTGAGGAATAGAAATGGCCAATTACACATTGAAGTGCCCACTTTTCCCGGGTGCCCACTCTTCTAGTTACAAAAATGTTGATTTATTTTCAAACATGTTCAATGTTCATGTACAATACAATTAAATCCTTAATCACAATTATTTGTGACAATTACTCAAGTAAAATGCCATAATGGTGACGCAGCCCTGTCAGTGACCAGCTTATGGCTCTACAGACCATCTTGGCTTCCAAAATGTCACCCTGTAAGGCCTGCTCAACTCAACGTTTTTGTTTTCTTTTTTGTGTCTTTACAGAACACGAAGATGACAAGAAGTAGACGTCCGTAAGTGAAGATGGCAGGAAGGTAGGAACCTTTTGATTGCAGCTGCTGCTTGTTAAGGGGGCTACATGCTACCATACCATGTATGTGGTAATTTGCGTCGTCTATCGTTTCACGTCATTTGCATCGCGTCATTTGTGGGTAAAGCTTCATCACGTCGGTCCACATCACATAGGACCATGTGCCTTTCTGTGATGTGGATTAATGTGATTTTATTTATTGTTTCACGTAATTTGCGCCCAAAACTTTGATCACATCGGTCCACATCACATATGACCATATGTGGTCGTAACTTCTCCTCTTTTTCTCTATTCTTTGCTTTAATAAAGCAATAACAAGATTATTTGTTTTTATTTACTTTTGTGTCTGAGTTATTTGATCGATTTTTTATTTTTGTCTATCTTTCTTTTCACAAACACATTTCTTTCTTCTTGCCTGTCTATTGCACTAGTTCTTCACTAGTGGTTTGTGTGTACAAATGTATGTGATTTATGTCTGGTATCATTATGGTAGCATGTAGCCCCATTAACACTGTGTTAACAGTCATCTATGCTGTAGGTCTGTGCAAACTAAAAGAGAAAGCAAATGATGTGCGTCGTGTCATTTGCTTCTTTCTTAGTGTTTTTTTTATTTCATCTGCTGTTTGAGTCGTGGCTGCTGTTCAAGGTAAGTGATAGTAGTGACACGGTCTATCATTGGTTGTCGGGCAGAAACCATATATATATATATAATTTTTTTTGGTCGTAAAGACATTTCTTTACTTGGTCATACCGTGTGACAGTGTCACATACTAAAGCAGTACAAACAGCCGATCTACAAGCTCACAACGCAAAGATCATGATAATTATATTGGATCCATTGGAACACAGGTTATTTTGTGTCCATTTTAAAAAGTAACAATTTTGGACATACAAGGTTTCTGCCTGACCTCCATACTTTAACTTCCCCTCTTTTCTCTTCATTATTTGCTTGAATAAAGTTATAACTTTTTTTCCTTCTAGTGTGTCTTTGAGTTTTTTACAAATGGAACCAAATGGACCCATCACTGGTCCATTTGGTTCTATTCGTAGTACTGACAGTATACGTATCCAGGCTGTTTATGTAATGACAGGGTACAGTATATGTAGGCCTACGCTAAGCTGTATAATATAGTGACAGGGTACAGTAGATGTATACTAGGTTGTATAATATAGTGACAGGGTATAGCATATGTATACTAGGTTGTATAATATAGTGACAGGGTACAGTATATGTATACTAGGTTGTATAATATAGTGACAGGGTATAGTATATGTGGCTCTTGGTCACATAGCAAACTCACATAGTTAAACCTATTTGTGCTTTATCTATTTTTGATAAAGTTAAAAATATAGCTTTTTTTTTGCCCTGTCATAGTATCAACTAAACATTTTTTTAGCTTTAACTGTAAAATTTGCACTATCAGCGCCGCTTGCGTTGCGTCATTTAACGGGTGGCGGGCCAGCGGTTTGCGTCGTTTGCGTTCAATGCCCGTCATTCGTGAAGAATATGTAAGGGACTGGACCATTTTTTTTATTATTGGGTCACGGCCAGCGTTTGTGTGATTTATGTCTCGTAGCATTTCGCGTCATTTGCGTTAAGTAATTTGATTTGCGTCGCGTCTCAGGATTTCACGTCATATCCGTGCAGGTAAGTCTTCATCACGTCAGCCCACATCACATAAGTCCATGGTGTAGTGTAGTGTAGTATGTGATGTGGATTGATGTGATGTATGTGTTGTCATTTCACAACACATGCGGGTAAAAATTACAATTGATTTCACGTCGCTTCCGTCATATGCAGGTAAGTCTTCATCACGTCAGCCCACATCACATATGACCGTACACGGGGGCCGTATGTGATGTGCATTGATGTGATGTATGTCTTGTGTTGTGTCATTTCACAACATATGCGGGTAAAACATCATCACGTTAGTCCACGTCACATATGAACATATGTGGAGGTATGTGATGCATGTCGTCCTTTACGTCGTGTGTCGTTTCGCGTAATTGTATTGCCGTTGTACCGTTTCAGGCTATTTGCGAGTAAAGCTTCATCACGTCAATCCACATCACATAATAATAATAATAATAATAACAATAATAATAACAATAATAATAACATCACATTACTGGTCGTAGGGTTAGGGTTATATGTGATGTGGATTTATGTGATTTTGTGATTATTTCACGACATTTGCGGATAGCTCGTCATTCACATCGGTCGGCAATTTTTTCTTTTAGGCGAGGTACACGCCGTTGTTTACAGTAGGTCAGAACAGGGAGAGATGTAGGGCCATCATTCATATCATATGCATTTAATGACTTGGGTTATTCCTGTTGCTTGTGTTGTATGTTGTGTATTAATGTCATTCATAGTGTTGTATATTGTGTACTAATGTCATTCATAGTGTTGTGTACTAATGTCATTCATGCTGTTGCTGTATTGCTGACAAATATTGGCACAATTGATTTTGCGTTGCGTCATTTGCGGTAAAGCTTAATCACGCCAATCCACATCGCATATGACCAGTATGTGATGTGAAGGTGTTTGACGGATGTCGGCATGTGCATCACGTATAGTTACTCGTTATTTGTGCCGTCATTTGCGAGTAAAGCTTCATCACGTCAATCCACATCACATAATAATAATAATAATAATAATAATAATATAATATAAACGATACATACAACCATATGACCAGTATGTGATGTGGACTTCGTTTCACGTTGTTTGCGTACAATGCTCGTCATTTGGCCGGAGAATAATGAAGAAAATGGACTGATGCTGGACTGAGACTGATGCAGAGAACATGAAACAAAGAATGCTGCTGCCATTGCGTCATATGCGCCTCGTATGATTTATGTCAATTGTTCACAAATGATGTAAATTATACGAGTCTCTCTATCTATCCCTCTCTCTGTCTCTTCATCCCTCATCTCTCTATCTCTCCCCCTGCTAAGTATGTTGGTGAATGTAATGCACATTACAAAGTGCTTTGGTTAAAGGTACTATAGATAAATGCACCATTTAAATTGAAACTTTAAATTGAACTCATAGGCATCTGCTAGCAGACACTGTGTAAGAGGCAGTTCAGTCACTGTAGACTGTATTACTTCTGGAAAATCATAATTGTGTGATTGCATTCTAAACATTACAGTCATAACTGATGTCATTCAAAATGTGTAAGCTCTATATTTAACAGCTACCAGGCATTGTGCCACTGCAGAGGTTCCCAAACCTTTTAGCTCAGGACACAAATTAGTGAAGATAATAGATTTGCAAGCTCACAACGAGCATGTAAATCTATTTTCACAACCTCTTTTTTTTGTTTTGTTTCTAATTTATTGCTTAGATTTGTTGTTTTCACGAAATAGCACATGTTCTATTTTGCTTGCTGCTTATATGTGCTTTTAATTCATTTTCATTTTACTATTTGACCCCAGAAAAAATAGTCACTGTTTGAATCTGGATCTGAAATTATCAATAAACAAGCAATGGCAAAAACACACTGGAATGTAAACATTTCAGTGTAAAGATTTTCATAACGTTTTAGCTCGAGACCCAAAAGAGAAATGTGATGTCTCCCTGGGACCTAGTGAGAATAGCAGATCTACAAGCTCGGCTTGTAGATCTGCTATTTTCATTACTCTTTTAATATTTTAAATTGAATTTCTTTGATTTTTGTTTTTAAATGTATCGGGTTCTTTTGAAACATAAGAACGTTTTACTACTCTAAATATTGTATTTTATTCATGTAAAACAAATGTAGGATGCTAAAAGAAAAGAGGAATATTCACTGACTGATCTCAAAAACAAATTAAAACTGGCAGAAATAAAGACTCACTCCATAAAAACCTTAAGGATAACTCCTCAGACAGAGACTAAGAACATATATTTTTATTTTATTTTTTCTATGTTCATAAAGTGCTCCAAGTGCTCAAAGTGAAGAGTGCAGCGACACACATTTAGGTCGTAGGACCATCGTCAGTGCAATTAAAGCTTCATCACGTCAGTCCACATCACATAATGACCATAGTGTAGTGTAGTATGTGATGTGGATTTCTGTGTTGTCATTTGTGGGTAAAGCTTCATTATTCATGCCGGTCAATAGGCGAGGCACTGACGATGGTCCTTTGACCCAAACGTTTGCTGCTGCACTTTTCACTTTTAGCACATGGAGCTCTTTATGAGCATGAACAAATAAAACACTAATATATTTTTTTTAGTCTCTGTCTAAGGTGTTTTTCTTCAACCGGTTTTCCTTTTGTATAAAGATGTTAACATGGCTTCACATTTATGGTCTGTAATGATTAAATTATTACAAATTTCTAAATGTTTTTGTTTGGAAGAGTCAAGATTGTATTTCACACTTGTAAGTTCTGTGGATATTTTTGCTTTGTTTTTTTGATAAAAATATGATGTATTGTTTACCCGATGATTAAATGCATTATCAGGTTGTCATTTAAAAAAAAAAGTAAAACAAAAAATCCACAGAGCTTTAAAAAGTGTTGAATAAAATAGTTTTTCCTTTAAAAACAATCTTAATTGTGAACTACATTTTGCTCATGTACAGAGCGTTAATCGATAGGGTTATGTTTTGATGTTGTAGATCTTTGATTTGATTGAATACTTTATTAACAGGTTTGGGGGGGGGGGTATTTACTCATGACCCAAGAAAATTTGTCCACGACCCACCATTGAGTCCCGACCCATAACTTGGGAAACAGCGGACCAGGGTCCATTTGTTGCCTTAAATGTATGAGGTTCTTTTGAAATATGAGAACTTTTCATTTCTGTAAGTGTTTTATTTTTAAAAAATGTAGGAAACTTAAAGGAAAAAGAGAAAGATTGATAGACAGATTAAGAAAATCTATTTTTGTTTTATTTGTTTCATGATCATAAAGTGATCCAAGTGCTCAAAGTGAAAAGTGCAGCAACACACATTTAGGTCATAAGACCATCGTCAGTGCTATATCATCAGATCTAATCATTTGCGGTTAAAGCTTCATTACGTCAATCCACATCACATAATGACCATAGTGTGTGTAGTGTAGTGTAGTGTAGTGTAGTATGTGATGTGGATTTATGTCTTGTATCATTTTGCGTAATTTGATTTGCGTCTCGTCATATCATTTCACGTCACTTATAATTCATTTGCAGCTAAGTCTTCATGTCAGTCCACATCACATATGACCATAGGCGCTGTATGTGATGTGGATTTATGTGTTGTCATTTGCGGGTAAAGCTTCATTATTCACAGCGGTCAGTAGGCGATGCACTGACGATGGTCCTTTGACCCAAACGTTTGCTGCTGCACTTTTCACTTTTAGCACTTGGAGCTCTTTATGAGCATGAAAAATTAAAACACTAATATATTTACTTAGTCTTTGTCTAAGGAGTTTTCCATAAGGTTTTTGTGGAGTGAGTCTTTTCTTCAACCGTTTTTTATTTTTTATAAAGATGTTAACATGGCTACCCATTTATGGTCTGTAAATGATTACATTATTACAATTTTCAAAAATATAAAATTGGTTGGAGTAGTCAAGATTTTATTTCACACTTGTAAGTTTTGTGGACATTTTTGTTTTTTGATAACAAATATGATCTATATGTCGTTTACCCGATTAAAAGCATTATCAGGTTTTTATTAAAACGATGTCCACAGAGCTTTAAAAAAGTGTTAAATAAAATGAAGTTCCTCTAAAAATGTCAATCTTAATTGTGAAACTTAATTACATGTTGCTCATGTACTTAATCCATAGGGTTAGGTTTTCATCTGCCGTAGTTGTAGATCTTTAATTAAACGTTCATTTCTGCTGTAGTTGTAGATCTTTGAAATGTGTAAATCAGTGGTTCTCAACCTTATTCTGGATCTGACCACTTAACATGGCAGCCGTGTTAAGTGGACAGATGGGTGGGCCTTTCCAGAGCATGCTTTAAAGACCAATCAATCCATTGGTACTAACTTAGTATAAATTATTTATTTATTATAACTTTTTTTATATTAAATCTTAATGTTTTTGCCAAATATTTAGGAGGAGAACCACTGGGTTAAATTTCAACTAAATGTAAGTTGTATGTTAAACAAATGATTCCCCTACTTTATGGAATTGCTTTTCTTTTTTGAATTTACTTTATGAAATTAGTTTGAGCTTGTAGATCTTCACTCTTGTAGATTTTCATTATTTTCTTTTCTTCATGGAATTTCTTATTTAGCATTTTCTTAAATTACATTATTTTGAATGTTTTTCTTTATTTTGTGACATTGATCTTGTAGATCGGCTATTTTCACTTTTTATAATGTTTTTTGGACATCAACAATATTCCAATATGTCATATCTAATCCATTCAGAACAAACCAATGTCATTTCAAATGTATTTAATACATTACAATGTTCAATGAACCGTAATCCACAGGCCAATAACCTGCTGGAAGCTTTGATTGAATACTTAATTAACAGGTTGGGGGGGTTTATTTACTCATGACCCAAGAAAATGTGTCCACGAACCATTATTGAGTCCCGACCCATAACTTGGGAAACAGTGGACAAGGGTCCATTTTGTTCCATGTTTCCTTAAATATATGAGGTTCCTTTGAAAAATAACGTTTTATTTCTGTACATTTCTTTCTTTTTTTTTTATTGTAGGAAACTAAAAGGAAAAAGAGGAATATTTACTGACTGTAGCTGGTCTCAAAAACATGCAAAACTGGCAGAAAAAAAGACTCCTTCCACAAACTCCTTAGACGGAGACAAAGAAAAGCTATTTTTATTTTATTCGTTTCATGATCATAAAGTGCTCCAAGGGATCAAAGTGAAAAGTGCAGCAGCAAACATTTAGGTCATAGGACCATCGTCAGTGCTATATCATCAGATCTAATCATTTGCGGTTAAAGCTTCATTACGTCAGTCCACATCACATAATGACCATAGTGTATGTCTGGTGTAGTGTAGTGTAGTGTAGTATGTGATGTGGATTTATGTCTCGTTTCATTTTGCGTAATTTGATTTGCGTCTCGTCTTATCATTTCACGTCACTTCAGTCATGTGCAGATAAGTCTTCATCACGTCAGTCCACATCACATATGACCATAGGCGCTGTATGTGATGTGGATTTATGTGTTGTCATTTGCGGGTAAAGCTTCATTATTCACGGCGGTCAGTAGGCGAGGCACTGACGATGGTCCTTTGACCCAAAAGTTTGCTGCTGCACTTTTCACTTAGCTCTTGGAGCGCTTTATGAGCATGAACAAATAAAATGCAAATATATTTTCTTAATCTCTTGTCTAAGGAGTTTTCCTTAAAGTTTGTGTGGAGTGAAAACATGGCTACCTATTTATGGCCTGTTCATGAATTTTCCATGGCCAGTCATTTGGGATCAATAAAAGTAGGACAAAAGTCTGTTATTCTAGTCCGGACTTGTCCTTTAACATGGCAACCTTGTTAAGTGGATAAACTAAATTGGTAAATGGATGAACTGTGACGGGATAGATGAGGGAGGTCAGCAAGAGTTTTTTTTGGTGCAAATATTAATTTGAATATCTGTTAGTTTATTGTATCTTATCTGTATTTTGTTTTAGTTTTTCTCCTTTTTTATTGTAATGTTAATTATTGACATGTATTTTGGGTTATTGTTTTCCTGTTTTCTTCTTGGTCGTCATGACTTCATAGGCTTGTCAAAATTACATAATAGCATTAGTCTTGGATATGGATAATATCATTGGAAATTATGTAATATTTGCACAAAAAATATTTCAGTTGTAATGTATGTTTTGTTTTAACTTCCATTTACTGTATTTGAATGTGATTGTATTCTATGTATGTGTTTACCTTGTTTATTGTGAGTCACTCTGGACAAAGAGTATAGATGAATATCTACATTGAAAATTGTGAAGTGACTTTACTGTTGAAATGTAAATGAGTGAATGTTACCATGATTTGTAAATAACAACATAAAAACCAAAGGCTCTGGTGTGGTTCTCCTGGTTTACCGGGATGGGGTTCAATTCCCTGCAGTGCCCTACTCATAGTGTTGTATTTACCATTTTATATTGTCTGTTTTATTTATGTTCATAGTGTTGTATTTACCCTTTATGGTTTTATGTTTTATTCTTTATGTTCATTGTGTTGTATTTACCCTTACATGGTTTGTTTAATTCTTTGTTCATAGTGTTGTATTTCCCCTTATGTGGTTTATTTTATCTTTATGTTCATAATGTTGTATTTACCCTTACATGGTTTGTTTTATACTTTATGTTCATTGTGTAGGGTTGGGATCCTTCATTATCATTATAATTGTTGATGACCAAATGGACCATTACAGGTCTGTAACTCTTTAGTGTACAAATGGAACCAAATGGACCCGTTATGGTGGTCCTTGAAACGTAAAAGTTTGAGGACCACTGGTATTGTAATGGCTTATCAGACGTGAAGTCCACACACCAGCTCTTACAGTGTGATGGATACGGTTCCAAATGCTAACGCAGCTACAAGCTCTTAGCCTGTCTCAAAGTGGGGTCCTTGGGGGGATTTCAGGGGGTTCCCAGCTAGAGTAGTTAAGGTAGCATCATAAACATTTTAACCACTTTATCCATTTACTAGAGTCTCGGGGGACTACGCCCCCCGAGACCCCAGCCGTTAAGCGGGGCTTTGCGTTCGCTGGTGCCTACGTGTGTCTGTCTTTGTGTTAGTGTCGCTGTAGCACAGAGTGGGCATTAAGATGGGATGAATGCTCCTTTAAGGGAGGTGGATCGTGGGATTCTGTTGTTTGCAAAGAGGCGTTGTGAATATTGGCTCATTGCAGACTCACCTTATTGCCACCTGATCGTGTGAGTGAGTGTTGTGTGTACGTAGGGCGGAATAGCTTGCGAGGTTGTGTGCTTTTTTGTTTGCTACTGGGCCTTGCATAGGAATGGATATTTTGAAAAGATGTGTTGTGATGACATGTGAAAAGGAAGTGCAATAATGTGAGATAAATGACATAGACAGAATTGCATGTGACGAAGTGAGGAGTTTATTTGCATGAGATTTTGTATTTGTAGAAAATGATGTAGGAGTGAGCAGGTGTTGCAGACAGTGGCAACGTGCTGAGGACGACAGCTTGTCATGGCTGGGCCTGCGGAATGGGAGAGAAGGAGAAGGCAGGAGTCAAGCACGCAGTCTGGCATGTCCATCAGGGAACAGGTGAAACGTAAGCTAGTGGTGTATTAGTGAAGTGGTGAGAAGCATTGTCTGCATCGGTGATGTAGGTCAATGAGATATGGCACAGGTGACAATGCAACAGATGTACCTAATTTGTGAAGGAGTACTTCCCCATGAAGGAATGTTGTGAGGGATGCAGTTTCCATCGATGGCATTCATGGCAGAGCCTGCAGAATGGGAGAAAGGCAGGAAGAAGGACATAATGTGGATGGCCAGCATAGAGTATGTAACAGTAAAGGAAGCGTCTTTTGTGTGAAGTGGTAGGCCTTGACAATTATGTAGTGCAAGCATAAATGACACATGGAAGAATGCAACAGATGTACCTCAATGGAGAAGAAGCAGATGTCCATGATGAAAGGAAGTTGGCACGTCATCAGGTTCCAGAGATTGGCAACGCAGGGCCTGCAGAATGGGAGTGAAAGAGCAGTCATTGTCAGCAGCACTTATGTAGATGAATGAGAAATGGCACATGTGACAATGCAGCAGACGTACCTCTTTGTGAAGGAGCACTTGACCATGAAGGGAAGTTGCAAAGGTTACACAGATAGTCATCCATGACAGAGGCTGCAGAATGGGAGAAATGGAGAAGGCGGGAAGGAAGCACACAATGTGAGACGTCCACTATGGATCATGTGACAGTGAAGACAGTGATTTGTGTTTGAAGCGGTAGGTATTGTCAATTATGTAGAGCAATTACAAATGGCACATGGAAGAATGCAAGACTTTTACCTCAATGTGGAAGAAGCACTTGTTTGAAAACCACATTTTCAGTGTGGTATGTCTGGTGCGGTATGGCAAACGTCATGGCTGCTGGGTCACCCGTCCTTGAACTGGCAACATAAAGCTGTCCGTGGCTGAAGACAGGGGACTGTAGCCAGACTCCCACTCTTCTGAGGGTCTGCCCTTGGGACTTGTTGATGGTGGTGGCAAAAGCAGTGCGGATCGGAAACTGTCGTCTGGCCCAGTCAAAAGGGAACTGTCCAGCTTCAGGAAGGAACTTGATGTGAGGGATCAAGACTTCCTTTTGTGTGGCTGCGATTGTGCACAGCAGGAGCTTGTTGTTGAGGGACCTCTGGAAGAAGAGTTTGGTGCCATTGCACAGTCCGTCTTTAGGGCTGATGTTGCGGAGTAGCATCAAGGGCATTCCAGGCTTGAGGGTGATGATGTGGCGGGGAAATCCACTGGGGCAGAGGGTGTTGAGATATTCGATGGTGAAGCGCATAACATCTTGGTAGTCCACCAGGGTGTCAGCACTGGTGAGCTTGGTAGCCATACCTGGCATCCAGGTCTCCATGATGTCATTGATGGTGTCCACCTCTTTGTTGGTAGGGGCAAGCAGTGATCTGCCGTGCAGCCAGTCAGTGCGTGCGTAGTTGGTAGGCAAGTCTGGAAACACTGTGTTGCAAAATTCTTTCATGGATGTGGCCTCTGCGACGTTGTTGCGATCTGTGTTAGGTTGAATGTGGAAACGCATGCTTTCAGGGATGGAGACGAAGTCGTTGGCATCATTTGCTGTGCCATCGCCAAGGCTGAGGGTCCACGTGTCGAAGTCCTCCAGACGTGGGTCTCCACTGGCCTTGACGCGCATGTTTTCTGTGAGGGAGAAGATGGAGAATTTTTCCCAGAGTGTGGAATTGTTCAGGCAGCTGTCTATAATCTGGCCCTCATTGGCCCCTCGAATCACTGGGAGACACTGTCGGAAGTCACCTGCCAAGACAATAATTTTGCCACCAAATGGAGTGTTTGGCTTCTGGAGTAGGTCTTGCAGTGAGCGGTCAAGTGCCTCTAGCAGGTGGCGGTGCATCATGGTGGCTTCATCAATCAGCAGGAGGCGTGAGCGGTGTAGTAGTTTGGCCAGGCTGCTCTGTGCTGTGATGTTCAAGGTAGTGTTCTTTGTGAGGTGGAGAGGAGCTTTCAGGCGCGAATGGAGCGTTCTGCCGAGGTGAAGGAGTTGGGCTGCAATGCCAGTGGTGGCCATGGCAAGGGCAATGCAGCCACCTGATTCCAGACTCCGCACTGCATCTAGGAGGGCATTGAGCAGGAAGGTTTTACCGCAGCCTCCACGTGCAGATATGAAGACTTGTAGGCTTTGTTGTTGTGTGACAGCTGACATGACTGTGTCGTAAATCTGTTGTTGTGCTGTAGTGAACTTTGGTATTGTTGCCTCCACAGTGGCGGAGATCTCGCGCACATCGTAGTTCATTTCTTCACGGATGAGGGCGTCTTCCATGTTGACCAGCCCATGGACAGTGGCCTTTTCAGCATCAGTCATTGGTTCCAGGAAAACGTCGTGGAGGTCCTGGTGATGTGACTGGAGTGAGGCTTGTAGATCCACTCGGACCATGGTTTTCAGCTGGTCCTCAGTGAAGGAGAGATTCCTACGCTGTGCTGTGCGCTTGAAATCATCAGTCCACTGTGACCAGTTGTCGTTGAACAGTGTTTTGGGGTCAGCTGGTTGGCAGAAGAGGAGGATGATTACGAATAAGAGACGAATCTGTGGGCACAGCTGTGTGATTGCAGCCTCAGTGAGGACAGTGGCCCACTCGTTGTCATCATCCAATAGGCCGAGCTCCCTGCACACTTCCTTGTAGGTTTCCAGGGTCCTGCCATTGAGGGAGTAGAGGTCGTCAAAACTTGTTTTCCCTCTGCAGTGGTCATGGTGGAGTAGCATTCTCAAGTAGAAGACGTCGCCTGCCACGGGGTTGACGGTGTGGACCTGACTGCCTTTTATTTCTGAGCTTCCATTTTTTGGTTTGTGGTAGGTAGGTGTATTTCTGAGGCATGTCAACATAGCGCGGCATGGTTGTAGGGTCGAAGTGTGGACCTGCGAGGGCTTTCTGTTTGTCATTGTTGTCGAAGAAAGCAGTCAACTCTGTGGCCCTCTCCTGCTGCACCACAGTCTCCTCATGACCATGGGCAAAATAGACTTGCTGCTGCTCTTTCAGATGCAGGCGGAGGGCTTTGACAGGAGGGTGGTTCTTTGATATGTTGAAGGAGAAGAGTTTCCAGCAGGCCTCACTGGATCCAACTGACCGCATGTCCACATACTCGCGAATCTCATCACGTGCCGGTTGGACGCCATCCGCTTCAGCAGATACCATTGCACGGTCAGGCCCTTTGGCAGGCAAATGTAGATAGGGGTGTGGGTGGAGAGAGTAGTACATGCAGGCGTTGCATGTTGGTGTGTATGTAGTGTGGTGTGCTGTTTGTGGAGGGGGAAGCAGTGTATTAGTTATAGGGCATGTGTGAAATGACTCTGCCGTCATGTGGAATGTGAAGTGCATGGAAGTGCAGAGGAGGGGCAACTGAGGAGCAGAGATAAGGGCAAAGAGGGCTGTGTGTTGCAGACAGAACATGCACACACACACACACGCACACACGCAATGCACAGGGAGACACATACCCAGACTGTGTGCATGTATGTGGTGTGTGAGTATAGGGTGTATGACAGTGCAGTGGAGAGAATGTGTGCAAGAGTGGAGAAGAGCATAAGTGTTTGTTTGGGAGACAGCTGCAAGGAAGGTTGTGCTGTGGCTGCAGCCTGGCGCAAAAGTCTCAAGGAGCGTCTCGGTGTGTTGGGCTGCGGTTGGTGCTGCTGGCAGCGTGTGTTCTTTGCGAGGAGTTGAGCTGAGAAGTGAAGACAGTTGGCTATGAAGTAGTGTGAGGAGCAATTATGCAGTGTGGATGAGAGGTGCGTGAATTGGCAGTAAGGCAGTCTGTGTGATGTAAGTGATAGATATTGGGGGCTGGTGTAGTAGGTAGCTAGTGTTCAGTGTGAAGATGTACATAGGAATGAGGGGTGGATACGGAAAGAATTGCACACACATGTATGTTGCGGTGTATATAGTGTGTGGTGCTGTTTGTGGAGGTGAAGCAATGTGAAGGTGAAAGGCAATGAGGGCAAAGAGTGTGATGTGAAGGCCAATGCAACAGCAGAGGACGTCCACCTGAGGACAACAGATGTGCGCAAGGACGTCTGTGTCGTGCAGACAATAGAGTGAAACACAGACACTCTGTGTGACAGAGAGACACAGACACACAGACACAGACACACACACACACACACACACACACACACACACACACACACACACACACACACACTGCCACACACACACACACACACACACACACACTCACACACACACACACACACACACACACACACACACACACACACACACACACACACACACACACACACACACACAGACACACACACACACGCGCACACACAGACACACAGGCTGTAGTTGTGTGTGCATGGTGGTGATGTGAAAGAGTAGGTAGTACATGGATGACAGTGGACTGCATGAGTGGAAGTAATGAGAATTGCATTAGGCAGTACCTTGCTTGTGAGGCAGCTGCAAGGAAGGGCCTGCTGTGTGTGCAGCGTGCTCCTAGCCTCGCGTAGCCAGACAATATCACACGACACACTGCGTGGATATTAGTCTGGTCCCTATCAACGGTAGTTGGTTAGACCTAAACCAATCAGAGCAGTGCGTCCTTGAACAAACCAATCAGAGCAGTGCTTCCTTGTACGTCATTGCTCCAAATAAGGTGATAAGCCCGCCCCCATTTGGATACTGGGCCCTGGTTGGTTCCGCGCAACTGCGGAGGGAGAGAATTGAAATCTCTATGGAGGGGGGCCAGACCTAATCTGCCGAGGGCTAAAGTGCATGCAATTTTGCAAAGGCAGATTCGTCTGGAACCAGGCTAGCGTGCTCCGGTGTGTGGTGACTGTGTTGATGGTGTTGGTGTTGTTCTGTGCCAGTAGGCAGGTGTGTGCTGAGGCGATTGGGTTGATGGTCTGCACCTAATAATGGAAGACAGTTGAGGTGGATATATTTGTTGCATTGGAAAGGCAAGTAAAGGCATCAATGAGCAATGTGTTTTTGACACGGTAGGTGTACTGTGGAAGAGAAGTAGGTGAGGGTGATGTGGTGAGGATGTGAAATAAAGAGGTCCCTGAAGTGAAGAGAATGTGTTGGAGGTCAATGTAATAGCATGAGTCATCACCTGTGGCATGGGGCTGGGTGAATGTGCGTGTCCGTGTGTCTGGCGGCTGTTGCTGGTCGTGCGGGTGTGTGTCCTTTGCGAGGAGTTGAGCTGGGAAGTGAAGATAGTTAGAGATGAGGTAGTGGAATGAGCAGTAATGGCATGTGGATGTGATTATTGCAAGGACGGCTGCGTGTTGCAGACGATAAAGGGCCACGCACATAGACAGACACACAGACTGGCAGTGTTCCTCTGTGTGCATGTTGGTGATGTGAGGGAAAAGGTTGTACATATGCTTTTGCGAAGAGAATGGCTGGAAGTTTGGGAATGCAGTAAAGTCTACCTTGGCTGTCAGGCAGATACAATGAAGGGGTGTGAAGCTGGCGTTGTGGTGTGGCATCATGACCGGCATCTGAGAAGTGATGTGGCATGTACAGTATATGAGGTACACATTGGATGAAAAGGATTAAGTGCAGGTGGGAGACGTGGCGTGCTTTGGGTGGACATAGAATGTGCGAGAAGGTGAGTGTAGTCATGATGGGAAAGTGTGCGCCAGTAATGAGCAGTAATGCGATATATGTGAATCAGTGAGACAAAAGAAGTGGTGGTGTGTTGTTGTGCTGGGCAGAGCATATGTTGGTGATGAGAGATTATAGGTGGGAAATAGTGTAGAGTGGAAAGACTGCATGGAAGGGATGAGGACAACAGAAGTCATCACCTTGGCTGTCAGGCTGCTGCGGTGAAGGTGTGGGAGGTAGGGCTGGTGATGTGGACTCACTTCGTGCTTGTCAGCTGAGAAGTGAGGTATGCATGTTAATAGTTGTTGAATAGGATTGACTGCATGTGTGGTGACACACACACACACATATGTATGCATAGTGGCTGTGGCATGATGTGTAATGCTATGCGCAAGGGAAGAGCTAAGGACATGCAATGGAGGGGACTGCATAGTGAAAGAGACGTACAGAGAAGGTGGTGAAATGGAAGTACTGCATTACCTGATGTGTGTGGCAAGTGTGGCCGCTTGTGTCGTCTAGCCAATGCAGGCCTTTTCCTTTTCATGACTGCCAGACAATGTGACGGTCCCAAGCAGGAGTGGGGTGGTTGTAGGTAAACTGTGAAGTAGGGAACATTGTGAGGCAGTGTAAGTGTGGTGTGACACCTTGTGAGGGCAAATGAAAATGTAACGGTGTGTACAATACAGCTGCGTTCCTCATTTGCTGTGCAAAGTGCTGTGGCCAACGAGAAGCAGCAAAAGGCACAATAGGATTGACAACGTAAAAGAGGGCCGAAGAAAACAATGTCTTGAAAGTAATGGGTCCAAGACAACATAACAGGCAGTGAGGCAAAGAGTGAAGAGATGAATTAGAACATAGAGAGTGGGAAGAGAGGAATGGAACTGAGTGCTAGACTGAAGGAAGAAGTGTCGGCGTGTGCTTAGAAACACACGTGCAGTAAGTGGGGCCACAGACAGCGTGTGAGGTGATGGGTGTGTATGGCGTTGTTGTGATTCAGTTAGATGGAGACATGGTGGCAGTTGTGGTGCGCAACGGCTCCTTAGTATAGTTTTGTGTGTGAAGAAGTTGTATTGAATGATGTACTGCCTTGGCATGAGATGACATTACATTGTTGGTATGTGAAGGCGTGATAGCATGTGAAACATTTGTAGTGGCAGTGTGTTAAAGAGCAGTGTGCTGAGGTGGTTTGTAAACATGTTATGGCATTAATGTTAGCAGTCATGAAATACAGGGGAAAAAAGCAGCATCCGTTTAGAAAACAATCATACATGTGCATAGAAAGAGTGTGAATTAGCATGGAGAAAATGCGAGGTTGTGAAAAGCATGGAGATAAGATGGGAAGATGAAAGAAAGAGGTGAAAACATGAGTGTTAAAAAGGCATTACACATTACATTGTTGGTTTGTGAAGGCGTGATAGCATGGGAAACATTTGTTGTGGCGTTGTGTGAAAGTGGTGTGTGCTGTGGTGCTTTGTAAACATGTTATGGCATGAATGTGAAGAGGCATGAAATAGAGGCAAAAGAACGTGCATCCGTTGTAAAGGGTGTGAATTAGCATGGGGAAAAGGCAGCGTTGTAAAAAGCATACACATAAAAGCGAAGATGAAAGAAAGAGGTGAAAACATGTGTTAAAAAAGCATTGCAAAGTGCATTGTGTATGTGAGTGTAAAGAAAGGCTCCATACTAGAGAGTGGGCTCAACTGGGGAGATCTTGAAAGAACCGCTAAGAACCGAGTGAAATGGAGGACACTTAAAGTTTGAATGGGGTTTCTGGGTGTGAGCATGTAGGACTAGTAGCCTGCCAAAGTTTGTACTTTTCCCCCTAATATCTGAAAAAAAGAGTGACGGTCAATGGCAAAATGGACAAGAGTTTCTAGGTGAAAGTGTTTTTTTGAGATCCCAAAGTCTTCCATCGGCCTACAATACTTTTTTCCCTTTAAATGTCCATTTTGCCATTGTCCTACATACTTACACCTAGAGCCCCCATTCACACTGCACCACAGAGGTTCAAGTCAGAACCTCTGTGGTGCAGTGGTTTAGATACAGGACTTGCACCCAGAAGGTTACCGGTTCAAATCCAACCAGGACAGGTTTCCAACCAAAACCTGACTCTTGCACCTTTATCTGATCTTTCACTGAAGAGCGTGTAAGAGACCATAGAAAGTATGTACCATGGTGGAGCAGTGGTTAAGATTCAGGCCTTGCATACTGAAGGTCCTGAGTTCAAATCCCGCAAGGACATCTTTCTAACTTTTACCTGGGGCTTTTACCTTTATATAATCTTTCAGAAAATTCCACGCATGTCAACAGAACAGGTAAGGACCTCTGTGGTGCAGTGGTTTAGAAACAGGACTTGCAACCAGAAGGTTCCCGATTCAAATCCAACTGGCGTACCTTTTTTTTTCTTTCCCAAGACTCAAGACCCAAAAGAGTCTTGAGTCGAACCAATTACTCCCGCGGAGACATCAAATTTCTCTTTTGGGCCTTGAGTCCCAAGACTCAAGGGGTGCAGTACGTTAGTCCGGCCATAAAGAGAAATTTGATGTCTCCGCGGGAGTAATTTTTTCGACTCAAGACCCAAAAGAAGGTGAACTGACTGTAAAGATTCAAAATGTCATATATAGAATAGAAAACCCATTCAAATTTTAAAAATCACTAAGTGTGGAGGCCAAAATCGTCCCCCAAAAACCTGTTAGGAGTACGTTTCAGGCAATTTAGAGTTGATTGGTAGTACTTTGTAGTGGAGTAATTTTTTTTCACCATTGTGTCACTACCGAAACATTTTTGTGTCACTACCGAAACGAAAGTTAAATCCGAAAAAATCACTAAGTTTAGAGGCCAAAATCGTCCCCCAAAACTTTGTAGTGGAGTAATTTTTTTTTCACCATTGTGTCACTACCGAAATGTTTTTTTGTCACTACCGAAACGAAAGTTAAATCCGAAAAAATCACTAAGTGTGGAGGCCAAAATCGTCCCCCCAAAAACCTGTTAGGAGTATGTTTCAGGCAATTTAGAGTTGATTGGTAGTACTTTGTAGTGGAGTATTTTTTTTTTCACCATTGTGTCACTACCGAAACGTTTTTGTGTCACTACCGAAACGAAAGTGAAATCCGAAAAAATCACTAAGTGTGGAGGCCAAAATCGTCCCCCCAAAAACCTGTTAGGAGTACGTTTCAGGCAATTTAGAGTTGATTGGTAGTACTTTGTAGTGGAGTATTTTTTTTTCACCATTGTGTCACTTGTGGCAGCGGTGGCCTAGTGGTTAGAGGGGCGGCCTTGATACCGGAAGGTCCCTAGTTCGATTCCCCAATTCATCACATCAATCATGAATCACCGCTAAATAGCCCTTGAGCAAGGCTTCCATGCAGGGTCCGGCTGGAAACAAGCTTCGTGCTTAGTCCGACACCCTGGGTAAACAACAAACTTTGCTTTGCTTTTTTACCGAAACGTTTTTTGTGTCACTACCGAAACGAAAGTTAAATCCGAAAAAATCACTAAGTTTAGAGGCCAAAATCGTCCCCCAAAACTTTGTAGTGGAGTAATTTTTTTTTCACCATTGTGTCACTACCGAAATGTTTTTTTGTCACTACCGAAACGAAAGTTAAATCCGAAAAAATCACTAAGTGTGGAGGCCAAAATCGTCCCCCCAAAAACCTGTTAGGAGTACGTTTCAGGCAATTTACGTGCTCCTAACAGGTTTTTTTTTTCTGTTTTCGTCACTCGTCACTTTTCGTCACTACCGAAACGGAAAAAAAAAATCACAAAAAAATCACTACCAATCAGCTTTAAATTGCCTGAAACGTGCTCCTAACAGGTGTTTGGGGGAACATTTTTTTTTCTGTTTTCGTCACTCGTCACTAGTCGTCACTACCGAAACGGAAAAAAAAATCACAAAAAAATCACTACCAATCAGCTTTAAATTGCCTGAAACGTGCTCCTAACAGGTTTTTGGGGGAACATTTTTTTTTTCTGTTTTCGTCACTCGTCACTTTTCGTCACTACCGAAACGAAAAAAAAAATTCACAAAAAAATCACTACCAATCAGCTTTAAATTGCCTGAAACGTGCTTGTTCTGCCCCCACATGTTTATTTTCTATGACACCCAGTGGTGAAATGTTGTATTGCATTTAGTGCTTTGCCTTTTGTGTAAGTTCTTTTTGGCCCTCCTGTCTTGCCATAGCTAGCTCAGAGTGTGTGTGTTTCAGGCAGCACATGTCAAACAATATGAGAGCACAAACAATACAAGCTGCAGTCTCCAAGCTTACTGCCTGTACTTTGTAGACTTTGGAGGTCTAATCCTGTAAGTTTCCTTTGAAAATAATATGCAAATGTATACTTTGATTTATTATTAGTGGATTTCCAGTTTAAGACTGCTTTACTGTGATTTTCATGTTTATTGTTGGAAGCTAATTACTAGAAGCATACACTATATCTATACATGCATGTATATCACTAACAATGTATGCTGAATGTAAGTTGTATTTTTATGTTTTATGTTCACAGTTTTACAAATATATTGGATCCTTCACTAAAAGGACTAAACTGCACTCCAGTCTCCTGGGTCTGTCTTTTTCATGGATTCATATAATGTTAGCTATCTGCTAAGCTGACCAACAAAAAGCAAGAGCAGAATAGTGCTCCTAACAGGTTTTTGGGGGAACATTTTTTTTTCTGTTTTCGTCACTCGTCACTTTTCGTCACTACCGAAACGGAAAAAAAAAATCACAAAAAAATCACTACCAATCAGCTTTAAATTGCCTGAAACGTGCTCCTAACAGGTTTTTGGGGGAACATTTTTTTTTTCTGTTTTCGTCACTCGTCACTTTTCGTCACTACCGAAACGGAAAAGAAAATTCGCAAAAAAATCACTACCAATCAGCTTTAAATTGCCTGAAACGTGCTCCTAACAGGTTTTTGGGGGAACATTTTTTTTTCTGTTTTCGTCACTCGTCACTAGTCGTCACTACCAAAACAAAAAAAAAAAATCACAAAAAAATCACTACCAATCAGCTTTAAATTGCCTGAAACGTGCTCCTAACAGGTTTTTGGGGGAACCATTTTTTTTCTGTTTTCGTCACTCGTCACTTTTCGTCACTACCGAAACAGAAAAAAAAAATCACAAAAAAATCACTACCAATCAGCTTTAAATTGCCTGAAACGTGCTCCTAACAGGTTTTTGGGGGAACAATTTTTTTTCTGTTTTCGTCACTCGTCACTAGTCGTCACTACCGAAACGGAAAAAAACAATCACAAAAAAATCACTACCAATCAGCTTTAAATTGCCTGAAACGTGCTCCTAACAGGTTTTTGGGGGAACAATTTCTTTTCTGTTTTCGTCACTCGTCACTAGTCGTCACTACCGAAACGGAAAAAAAAAATCACAAAAAAATCACTACCAATCAGCTTTAAATTGCCTGAAACGTGCTCCTAACAGGTTTTTGGGGGAACAATTTCTTTTCTGTTTTCGTCACTCGTCACTTTTCGTCACTACCGAAACGGAAAAAAAAAATCACAAAAAAATCACTACCAATCAGCTTTAAATTGCCTGAAACGTGCTCCTAACAGGTTTTTGGGGGAACAATTTTTTTTCTGTTTTCGTCACTCGTCACTTTTCGTCACTAGCGAAACGGAAAAAAAAAATTACAAAAAAATCACTACCAATCAGCTTTAAATTGCCTGAAACGTGCTCCTAACAGGTTTTTGGGGGAACATTTTTTTTTTCTGTTTTCGTCACTCGTCACTTTTCGTGTAGTGACGAAAAGTGACGAGTGACGAAAACAAAAAAAAAAAAAACGGAAAAAAAATTCACAAAAAAATCACTACCAATCAGCTTTAAATTGCCTGAAACGTGCTCCTAACAGGTTTTTGGGGGAACATTTTTTTTTCTGTTTTCGTCACTCGCCACTAGTCGTCACTACCGAAACGAAAAAAAAAAAATCACAAAAAAATCACTACCAATCAGCTTTAAATTGCCTGAAACGTGCTCCTAACAGGTTTTTGGGGGAACATTTCTTTTTCTGTTTTCGTCACTCGTCACTTTTCGTCACTACCGAAACGGAAAAAAAAATTCACAAAAAAATCACTACCAATCAGCTTTAAATTGCCTGAAACGTGCTCCTAACAGGTTTTTGGGGGAACATTTTTTTTTCTGTTTTCGTCACTCGTCACTTTTCGTCACTACCGAAACAGAAAAAAAAAATCACTACCAATCAGCTTTAAATTGCTTGAAACGTGCTCCTAACAGGTTTTTGGGGGAACAATTTTTTTTCAGTTTTCGTCACTCGTCACTAGTCGTCACTACCGAAACGGAAAAAAAAATTCACAAAAAAATCACTACCAATCAGCTTTAAATTGCCTGAAACGTGCTCCTAACAGGTTTTTGGGGGAACAATTTCTTTTCTGTTTTCGTCACTCGTCACTTTTCGTCACTACCGAAACGGAAAAAAAAAAATCACAAAAAAATCACTACCAATCAGCTTTAAATTGCCTGAAACGTGCTCCTAACAGGTTTTTTGGGGAACAATTTTTTTTCTGTTTTCGTCACTCGTCACTTTTCGTCACTACCGAAACGGGAAAAAAAAATCACAAAAAAATCACTACCAATCAGCTTTAAATTGCCTGAAACGTGCTCCTAACAGGTTTTTGGGGGAACATTTTTTTTTTCTGTTTTCGTCACTCGTCACTTTTCGTCACTACCGAAACGGAAAAGAAAATTCGCAAAAAAATCACTACCAATCAGCTTTAAATTGCCTGAAACGTGCTCCTAACAGGTTTTTGGGGGAACAATTTTTTTTCTGTTTTCGTCACTCGTCACTAGTCGTCACTACCAAAACGAAAAAAAAAAATCACAAAAAAATCACTACCAATCAGCTTTAAATTGCCTGAAACGTGCTCCTAACAGGTTTTTGGGGGAACCATTTTTTTTCTGTTTTCGTCACTCGTCACTTTTCGTCACTACCGAAACAGAAAAAAAAAATCACAAAAAAATCACTACCAATCAGCTTTAAATTGCCTGAAACGTGCTCCTAACAGGTTTTTGGGGGAACAATTTTTTTTCTGTTTTCGTCACTCGTCACTAGTCGTCACTACCGAAACGGAAAAAAACAATCACAAAAAAATCACTACCAATCAGCTTTAAATTGCCTGAAACGTGCTCCTAACAGGTTTTTGGGGGAACAATTTCTTTTCTGTTTTCGTCACTCGTCACTAGTCGTCACTACCGAAACGGAAAAAAAAAATCACAAAAAAATCACTACCAATCAGCTTTAAATTGCCTGAAACGTGCTCCTAACAGGTTTTTGGGGGAACAATTTCTTTTCTGTTTTCGTCACTCGTCACTTTTCGTCACTACCGAAACGGAAAAAAAAAATCACAAAAAAATCACTACCAATCAGCTTTAAATTGCCTGAAACGTGCTCCTAACAGGTTTTTGGGGGAACAATTTTTTTTCTGTTTTCGTCACTCGTCACTTTTCGTCACTAGCGAAACGGAAAAAAAAAATTACAAAAAAATCACTACCAATCAGCTTTAAATTGCCTGAAACGTGCTCCTAACAGGTTTTTGGGGGAACATTTTTTTTTTCTGTTTTCGTCACTCGTCACTTTTCGTGTAGTGACGAAAAGTGACGAGTGACGAAAACAAAAAAAAAAAAAACGGAAAAAAAATTCACAAAAAAATCACTACCAATCAGCTTTAAATTGCCTGAAACGTGCTCCTAACAGGTTTTTTTTTTCTGTTTTCGTCACTCGCCACTAGTCGTCACTACCGAAACGAAAAAAAAAAAATCACAAAAAAATCACTACCAATCAGCTTTAAATTGCCTGAAACGTGCTCCTAACAGGTTTTTGGGGGAACATTTCTTTTTCTGTTTTCGTCACTCGTCACTTTTCGTCACTACCGAAACGGAAAAAAAAAATCACAAAAAAATCACTACCAATCAGCTTTAAATTGCCTGAAACGTGCTCCTAACAGGTTTTTGGGGGAACATTTTTTTTTCTGTTTTCGTCACTCGTCACTTTTCGTCACTACCGAAACAGAAAAAAAAAATCACTACCAATCAGCTTTAAATTGCTTGAAACGTGCTCCTAACAGGTTTTTGGGGGAACAATTTTTTTTCAGTTTTCGTCACTCGTCACTAGTCGTCACTACCGAAACGAAAAAAAAAAATTCACAAAAAAATCACTACCAATCAGCTTTAAATTGCCTGAAACGTGCTCCTAACAGGTTTTTGGGGGAACAATTTCTTTTCTGTTTTCGTCACTCGTCACTTTTCGTCACTACCGAAACGGAAAAAAAAAAATCACAAAAAAATCACTACCAATCAGCTTTAAATTGCCTGAAACGTGCTCCTAACAGGTTTTTTGGGGAACAATTTTTTTTCTGTTTTCGTCACTCGTCACTTTTCGTCACTACCGAAACGGGAAAAAAAAATCACAAAAAAATCACTACCAATCAGCTTTAAATTGCCTGAAACGTGCTCCTAAAAGGTTTTTGGGGGAACAATTTCTTTTCTGTTTTCGTCACTCGTCACTAGTCGTCACTACCGAAACGAAAAAAAAAAATCACTACCAATCAGCTTTAAATTGCCTGAAACGTGCTCCTAACAGGTTTTTGGGGGAACATTTTTTTTTCTGTTTTCGTCACTCGTCACTTTTCGTCACTACCGAAACGAAAAAAAAAAATCACAAAAAAATCACTACCAATCAGCTTTAAATTGCCTGAAACGTGCTCCTAACAGGTTTTTGGGGGAACATTTTTTTTTCTGTTTTCGTCACTCGTCACTTTTCGTCACTACCGAAACAGAAAAAAAAAATCACTACCAATCAGCTTTAAATTGCTTGAAACGTGCTCCTAACAGGTTTTTGGGGGAACAATTTTTTTTCAGTTTTCGTCACTCGTCACTAGTCGTCACTACCGAAACGGAAAAAAAAATTCACAAAAAAATCACTACCAATCAGCTTTAAATTGCCTGAAACGTGCTCCTAACAGGTTTTTGGGGGAACAATTTCTTTTCTGTTTTCGTCACTCGTCACTTTTCGTCACTACCGAAACGGAAAAAAAAAAATCACAAAAAAATCACTACCAATCAGCTTTAAATTGCCTGAAACGTGCTCCTAACAGGTTTTTTGGGGAACAATTTTTTTTCTGTTTTCGTCACTCGTCACTTTTCGTCACTACCGAAACGGGAAAAAAAAATCACAAAAAAATCACTACCAATCAGCTTTAAATTGCCTGAAACGTGCTCCTAACAGGTTTTTGGGGGAACATTTTTTTTTTCTGTTTTCGTCACTCGTCACTTTTCGTCACTACCGAAACGGAAAAGAAAATTCGCAAAAAAATCACTACCAATCAGCTTTAAATTGCCTGAAACGTGCTCCTAACAGGTTTTTGGGGGAACAATTTTTTTTCTGTTTTCGTCACTCGTCACTAGTCGTCACTACCAAAACGAAAAAAAAAAATCACAAAAAAATCACTACCAATCAGCTTTAAATTGCCTGAAACGTGCTCCTAACAGGTTTTTGGGGGAACCATTTTTTTTCTGTTTTCGTCACTCGTCACTTTTCGTCACTACCGAAACAGAAAAAAAAAATCACAAAAAAATCACTACCAATCAGCTTTAAATTGCCTGAAACGTGCTCCTAACAGGTTTTTGGGGGAACAATTTTTTTTCTGTTTTCGTCACTCGTCACTAGTCGTCACTACCGAAACGGAAAAAAACAATCACAAAAAAATCACTACCAATCAGCTTTAAATTGCCTGAAACGTGCTCCTAACAGGTTTTTGGGGGAACAATTTCTTTTCTGTTTTCGTCACTCGTCACTAGTCGTCACTACCGAAACGGAAAAAAAAAATCACAAAAAAATCACTACCAATCAGCTTTAAATTGCCTGAAACGTGCTCCTAACAGGTTTTTGGGGGAACAATTTCTTTTCTGTTTTCGTCACTCGTCACTTTTCGTCACTACCGAAACGGAAAAAAAAAATCACAAAAAAATCACTACCAATCAGCTTTAAATTGCCTGAAACGTGCTCCTAACAGGTTTTTGGGGGAACAATTTTTTTTCTGTTTTCGTCACTCGTCACTTTTCGTCACTAGCGAAACGGAAAAAAAAAATTACAAAAAAATCACTACCAATCAGCTTTAAATTGCCTGAAACGTGCTCCTAACAGGTTTTTGGGGGAACATTTTTTTTTTCTGTTTTCGTCACTCGTCACTTTTCGTGTAGTGACGAAAAGTGACGAGTGACGAAAACAAAAAAAAAAAAAACGGAAAAAAAATTCACAAAAAAATCACTACCAATCAGCTTTAAATTGCCTGAAACGTGCTCCTAACAGGTTTTTTTTTTCTGTTTTCGTCACTCGCCACTAGTCGTCACTACCGAAACGAAAAAAAAAAAATCACAAAAAAATCACTACCAATCAGCTTTAAATTGCCTGAAACGTGCTCCTAACAGGTTTTTGGGGGAACATTTCTTTTTCTGTTTTCGTCACTCGTCACTTTTCGTCACTACCGAAACGGAAAAAAAAAATCACAAAAAAATCACTACCAATCAGCTTTAAATTGCCTGAAACGTGCTCCTAACAGGTTTTTGGGGGAACATTTTTTTTTCTGTTTTCGTCACTCGTCACTTTTCGTCACTACCGAAACAGAAAAAAAAAATCACTACCAATCAGCTTTAAATTGCTTGAAACGTGCTCCTAACAGGTTTTTGGGGGAACAATTTTTTTTCAGTTTTCGTCACTCGTCACTAGTCGTCACTACCGAAACGGAAAAAAAAATTCACAAAAAAATCACTACCAATCAGCTTTAAATTGCCTGAAACGTGCTCCTAACAGGTTTTTGGGGGAACAATTTCTTTTCTGTTTTCGTCACTCGTCACTTTTCGTCACTACCGAAACGGAAAAAAAAAAATCACAAAAAAATCACTACCAATCAGCTTTAAATTGCCTGAAACGTGCTCCTAACAGGTTTTTTGGGGAACATTTTTTTTTCTGTTTTCGTCACTCGTCACTTTTCGTCACTACCGAAACAGAAAAAAAAAATCACTACCAATCAGCTTTAAATTGCTTGAAACGTGCTCCTAACAGGTTTTTGGGGGAACAATTTTTTTTCAGTTTTCGTCACTCGTCACTAGTCGTCACTACCGAAACGGAAAAAAAAATTCACAAAAAAATCACTACCAATCAGCTTTAAATTGCCTGAAACGTGCTCCTAACAGGTTTTTGGGGGAACAATTTCTTTTCTGTTTTCGTCACTCGTCACTTTTCGTCACTACCGAAACGGAAAAAAAAAAATCACAAAAAAATCACTACCAATCAGCTTTAAATTGCCTGAAACGTGCTCCTAACAGGTTTTTTGGGGAACAATTTTTTTTCTGTTTTCGTCACTCGTCACTTTTCGTCACTACCGAAACGGGAAAAAAAAATCACAAAAAAATCACTACCAATCAGCTTTAAATTGCCTGAAACGTGCTCCTAAAAGGTTTTTGGGGGAACAATTTCTTTTCTGTTTTCGTCACTCGTCACTAGTCGTCACTACCGAAACGAAAAAAAAAAATCACTACCAATCAGCTTTAAATTGCCTGAAACGTGCTCCTAACAGGTTTTTGGGGGAACATTTTTTTTTCTGTTTTCGTCACTCGTCACTTTTCGTCACTACCGAAACGAAAAAAAAAAATCACAAAAAAATCACTACCAATCAGCTTTAAATTGCCTGAAACGTGCTCCTAACAGGTTTTTGGGGGAACAATTTTTTTTCTGCTTTCGTCACTCGTCACTTTTCGTCACTACCGAAACGGAAAAAAAAAATCACAAAAAAATCACTACCAATCAGCTTTAAATTGCCTGAAACGTGCTCCTAACAGGTTTTTGGGGGAACATTTTTTTTCTGTTTTCGTCACTCGTCACTTTTCGTCACTACCGAAACGGAAAAAAAGAATTCACAAAACAGTCACCACCAATCAGCTTTAAATAGCCTGAAACGTGCTCCTAACAGGTTTTTGGGGGAACACATTTTTTTCTGTTTTCGTCACTCGTCACTTTTCGTCACTACCGAAACGAAAAAAAAAAATCACAAAAAAATCACTACCATATATGGGCATACCGATCAGATTTGTGGCTCTGGATAAGCAGGATCTCCATATATGCCTACAATATATATGGGCGTATCGGGTCTGTTTATGGTTATGTCTGAGTCATATTGACCACCGACCCTCCCATTAGCCAACTCCTCACCAAGGCATATCTTAGAATAGGTAGAATCACATCTGTGATGCTGTAAAATGTAATGGCAGACCACTCACGATCCTAGGCGACATGGTGGGGTACCCTTTCTTCTTTCTTTTTTACAATATAACAAAGTACAAATTTACTTGTTGACCCCCTGACATCATAATCCCCTAAAATATAGTTGGAGCCCTTAACCCCACTTAACAGATACTTAACCCTAACTGCTCCCTGGGCTCTGTTTAATAGCGCCCACTGCCCCTAATAGGAGCGGTAAATGAGGCGCTTGGGTGGCACAGTGGTAAAATACCTGCCCACCATGTGGAGTCTAGGGCTTTCAATCTACCACGGTTCAATCCGGCTTTGTCAAGCGTCTATACTGTACGAACACAATTGGCCCATGTTCAGGGGAGGGTAACCGGGCGAGGATCGTAATATTTGTCACTGCACAAGGGCGGGAGGAGTGGGACGGAGGCGCTGCGTCCTCCCGGTGGGGACTCCTCACTGGCAGGTGAGCCAGTACGGTACAACAGCAGTGACAATACACAGAATTGTGTGTGGGGAGGAATTGATAAAAAATAATTGACTACTCTAAATTAGTAAAACATAATAAAAAAGACATTTTTTTTTCTGTTTTCATCACTCGTCACTTTTCGTCACTACCGAAACGGGGAAAAAAAATCACAAAAAATCACTACCAATCAGCTTTAAATTGTCTGAAACGTGCTCCTAACAGGTTTTTGGGGGAACAATTTTTTTTCTGTTTTCGTCACTCGTCACTTTTCGTCACTACCGAAACGGAAAAAAAAAATCACAAAAAAATCACTACCAATCAGCTTTAAATTGCCTGAAACGTGCTCCTAACAGGTTTTTGGGGGAACAATTTTTTTTCTGTTTTCGTCACTCGTCACTAGTCGTCACTACCGAAACGGAAAAAAAAATTCACAAAAAAATCACTACCAATCAGCTTTAAATTGCCTGAAACGTGCTCCTAACAGGTTTTTGGGGGAACAATTTTTTTTCTGTTTTCGTCACTCGTCACTTTTCGTCACTACCGAAACGGAAAAAAAAAATCACAAAAAAATCACTACCAATCAGCTTTAAATTGCCTGAAACGTGCTCCTAACAGGTTTTTGGGGGAACATTTTTTTTTCTGTTTTCGTCACTCGTCACTTTTCGTCACTACCGAAACGGGAAAAAAAATTCACAAAAAAATCACTACCAATCAGCTTTAAATTGCCTGAAACGTGCTCCTAACAGGTTTTTGGGGGAACAATTTTTTTTCTGTTTTCGTCACTCGTCACTAGTCGTCACTACCAAAACGAAAAAAAAAAATCACAAAAAAATCACTACCAATCAGCTTTAAATTGCCTGAAACGTGCTCCTAACAGGTTTTTGGGGGAACCATTTTTTTTCTGTTTTCGTCACTCGTCACTTTTCGTCACTACCGAAACAGAAAAAAAAAATCACAAAAAAATCACTACCAATCAGCTTTAAATTGCCTGAAACGTGCTCCTAACAGGTTTTTGGGGGAACAATTTTTTTTCTGTTTTCGTCACTCGTCACTAGTCGTCACTACCGAAACGGAAAAAAACAATCACAAAAAAATCACTACCAATCAGCTTTAAATTGCCTGAAACGTGCTCCTAACAGGTTTTTGGGGGAACAATTTCTTTTCTGTTTTCGTCACTCGTCACTAGTCGTCACTACCGAAACGGAAAAAAAAAATCACAAAAAAATCACTACCAATCAGCTTTAAATTGCCTGAAACGTGCTCCTAACAGGTTTTTGGGGGAACAATTTCTTTTCTGTTTTCGTCACTCGTCACTTTTCGTCACTACCGAAACGGAAAAAAAAAATCACAAAAAAATCACTACCAATCAGCTTTAAATTGCCTGAAACGTGCTCCTAACAGGTTTTTGGGGGAACAATTTTTTTTCTGTTTTCGTCACTCGTCACTTTTCGTCACTAGCGAAACGGAAAAAAAAAATTACAAAAAAATCACTACCAATCAGCTTTAAATTGCCTGAAACGTGCTCCTAACAGGTTTTTGGGGGAACATTTTTTTTTTCTGTTTTCGTCACTCGTCACTTTTCGTGTAGTGACGAAAAGTGACGAGTGACGAAAACAAAAAAAAAAAAACGGAAAAAAAATTCACAAAAAAATCACTACCAATCAGCTTTAAATTGCCTGAAACGTGCTCCTAACAGGTTTTTGGGGGAACATTTTTTTTTCTGTTTTCGTCACTCGCCACTAGTCGTCACTACCGAAACGAAAAAAAAAAAATCACAAAAAAATCACTACCAATCAGCTTTAAATTGCCTGAAACGTGCTCCTAACAGGTTTTTGGGGGAACATTTCTTTTTCTGTTTTCGTCACTCGTCACTTTTCGTCACTACCGAAACGGAAAAAAAAATTCACAAAAAAATCACTACCAATCAGCTTTAAATTGCCTGAAACGTGCTCCTAACAGGTTTTTGGGGGAACATTTTTTTTTCTGTTTTCGTCACTCGTCACTTTTCGTCACTACCGAAACAGAAAAAAAAAATCACTACCAATCAGCTTTAAATTGCTTGAAACGTGCTCCTAACAGGTTTTTGGGGGAACAATTTTTTTTCAGTTTTCGTCACTCGTCACTAGTCGTCACTACCGAAACGGAAAAAAAAATTCACAAAAAAATCACTACCAATCAGCTTTAAATTGCCTGAAACGTGCTCCTAACAGGTTTTTGGGGGAACAATTTCTTTTCTGTTTTCGTCACTCGTCACTTTTCGTCACTACCGAAACGGAAAAAAAAAAATCACAAAAAAATCACTACCAATCAGCTTTAAATTGCCTGAAACGTGCTCCTAACAGGTTTTTTGGGGAACATTTTTTTTTCTGTTTTCGTCACTCGTCACTTTTCGTCACTACCGAAACAGAAAAAAAAAATCACTACCAATCAGCTTTAAATTGCTTGAAACGTGCTCCTAACAGGTTTTTGGGGGAACAATTTTTTTTCAGTTTTCGTCACTCGTCACTAGTCGTCACTACCGAAACGGAAAAAAAAATTCACAAAAAAATCACTACCAATCAGCTTTAAATTGCCTGAAACGTGCTCCTAACAGGTTTTTGGGGGAACAATTTCTTTTCTGTTTTCGTCACTCGTCACTTTTCGTCACTACCGAAACGGAAAAAAAAAAATCACAAAAAAATCACTACCAATCAGCTTTAAATTGCCTGAAACGTGCTCCTAACAGGTTTTTTGGGGAACAATTTTTTTTCTGTTTTCGTCACTCGTCACTTTTCGTCACTACCGAAACGGGAAAAAAAAATCACAAAAAAATCACTACCAATCAGCTTTAAATTGCCTGAAACGTGCTCCTAAAAGGTTTTTGGGGGAACAATTTCTTTTCTGTTTTCGTCACTCGTCACTAGTCGTCACTACCGAAACGAAAAAAAAAAATCACTACCAATCAGCTTTAAATTGCCTGAAACGTGCTCCTAACAGGTTTTTGGGGGAACATTTTTTTTTCTGTTTTCGTCACTCGTCACTTTTCGTCACTACCGAAACGAAAAAAAAAAATCACAAAAAAATCACTACCAATCAGCTTTAAATTGCCTGAAACGTGCTCCTAACAGGTTTTTGGGGGAACAATTTTTTTTCTGCTTTCGTCACTCGTCACTTTTCGTCACTACCGAAACGGAAAAAAAAAATCACAAAAAAATCACTACCAATCAGCTTTAAATTGCCTGAAACGTGCTCCTAACAGGTTTTTGGGGGAACATTTTTTTTTCTGTTTTCGTCACTCGTCACTTTTCGTCACTACCGAAACGGAAAAAAAGAATTCACAAAACAGTCACCACCAATCAGCTTTAAATAGCCTGAAACGTGCTCCTAACAGGTTTTTGGGGGAACACATTTTTTTCTGTTTTCGTCACTCGTCACTTTTCGTCACTACCGAAACGAAAAAAAAAAATCACAAAAAAATCACTACCATATATGGGCATACCGATCAGATTTGTGGCTCTGGATAAGCAGGATCTCCATATATGCCTACAATATATATGGGCGTATCGGGTCTGTTTATGGTTATGTCTGAGTCATATTGACCACCGACCCTCCCATTAGCCAACTCCTCACCAAGGCATATCTTAGAATAGGTAGAATCACATCTGTGATGCTGTAAAATGTAATGGCAGACCACTCACGATCCTAGGCGACATGGTGGGGTACCCTTTCTTCTTTCTTTTTTACAATATAACAAAGTACAAATTTACTTGTTGACCCCCTGACATCATAATCCCCTAAAATATAGTTGGAGCCCTTAACCCCACTTAACAGATACTTAACCCTAACTGCTCCCTGGGCTCTGTTTAATAGCGCCCACTGCCCCTAATAGGAGCGGTAAATGAGGCGCTTGGGTGGCACAGTGGTAAAATACCTGCCCACCATGTGGAGTCTAGGGCTTTCAATCTACCACGGTTCAATCCGGCTTTGTCAAGCGTCTATACTGTACGAACACAATTGGCCCATGTTCAGGGGAGGGTAACCGGGCGAGGATCGTAATATTTGTCACTGCACAAGGGCGGGAGGAGTGGGACGGAGGCGCTGCGTCCTCCCGGTGGGGACTCCTCACTGGCAGGTGAGCCAGTACGGTACAACAGCAGTGACAATACACAGAATTGTGTGTGGGGAGGAATTGATAAAAAATAATTGACTACTCTAAATTAGTAAAACATAATAAAAAAGACATTTTTTTTTCTGTTTTCATCACTCGTCACTTTTCGTCACTACCGAAACGGGGAAAAAAAATCACAAAAAATCACTACCAATCAGCTTTAAATTGTCTGAAACGTGCTCCTAACAGGTTTTTGGGGGAACAATTTTTTTTCTGTTTTCGTCACTCGTCACTTTTCGTCACTACCGAAACGGAAAAAAAAAATCACAAAAAAATCACTACCAATCAGCTTTAAATTGCCTGAAACGTGCTCCTAACAGGTTTTTGGGGGAACAATTTTTTTTCTGTTTTCGTCACTCGTCACTAGTCGTCACTACCGAAACGGAAAAAAAAATTCACAAAAAAATCACTACCAATCAGCTTTAAATTGCCTGAAACGTGCTCCTAACAGGTTTTTGGGGGAACAATTTTTTTTCTGTTTTCGTCACTCGTCACTTTTCGTCACTACCGAAACGGAAAAAAAAAATCACAAAAAAATCACTACCAATCAGCTTTAAATTGCCTGAAACGTGCTCCTAACAGGTTTTTGGGGGAACATTTTTTTTTCTGTTTTCGTCACTCGTCACTTTTCGTCACTACCGAAACGGGAAAAAAAATTCACAAAAAAATCACTACCAATCAGCTTTAAATTGCCTGAAACGTGCTCCTAACAGGTTTTTGGGGGAACAATTTTTTTTCTGTTTTCGTCACTCGTCACTAGTCGTCACTACCAAAACGAAAAAAAAAAATCACAAAAAAATCACTACCAATCAGCTTTAAATTGCCTGAAACGTGCTCCTAACAGGTTTTTGGGGGAACCATTTTTTTTCTGTTTTCGTCACTCGTCACTTTTCGTCACTACCGAAACAGAAAAAAAAAATCACAAAAAAATCACTACCAATCAGCTTTAAATTGCCTGAAACGTGCTCCTAACAGGTTTTTGGGGGAACAATTTTTTTTCTGTTTTCGTCACTCGTCACTAGTCGTCACTACCGAAACGGAAAAAAACAATCACAAAAAAATCACTACCAATCAGCTTTAAATTGCCTGAAACGTGCTCCTAACAGGTTTTTGGGGGAACAATTTCTTTTCTGTTTTCGTCACTCGTCACTAGTCGTCACTACCGAAACGGAAAAAAAAAATCACAAAAAAATCACTACCAATCAGCTTTAAATTGCCTGAAACGTGCTCCTAACAGGTTTTTGGGGGAACAATTTCTTTTCTGTTTTCGTCACTCGTCACTTTTCGTCACTACCGAAACGGAAAAAAAAAATCACAAAAAAATCACTACCAATCAGCTTTAAATTGCCTGAAACGTGCTCCTAACAGGTTTTTGGGGGAACAATTTTTTTTCTGTTTTCGTCACTCGTCACTTTTCGTCACTAGCGAAACGGAAAAAAAAAATTACAAAAAAATCACTACCAATCAGCTTTAAATTGCCTGAAACGTGCTCCTAACAGGTTTTTGGGGGAACATTTTTTTTTTCTGTTTTCGTCACTCGTCACTTTTCGTGTAGTGACGAAAAGTGACGAGTGACGAAAACAAAAAAAAAAAAAACGGAAAAAAAATTCACAAAAAAATCACTACCAATCAGCTTTAAATTGCCTGAAACGTGCTCCTAACAGGTTTTTGGGGGAACATTTTTTTTTCTGTTTTCGTCACTCGCCACTAGTCGTCACTACCGAAACGAAAAAAAAAAAATCACAAAAAAATCACTACCAATCAGCTTTAAATTGCCTGAAACGTGCTCCTAACAGGTTTTTGGGGGAACATTTCTTTTTCTGTTTTCGTCACTCGTCACTTTTCGTCACTACCGAAACGGAAAAAAAAATTCACAAAAAAATCACTACCAATCAGCTTTAAATTGCCTGAAACGTGCTCCTAACAGGTTTTTGGGGGAACATTTTTTTTTCTGTTTTCGTCACTCGTCACTTTTCGTCACTACCGAAACAGAAAAAAAAAATCACTACCAATCAGCTTTAAATTGCTTGAAACGTGCTCCTAACAGGTTTTTGGGGGAACAATTTTTTTTCAGTTTTCGTCACTCGTCACTAGTCGTCACTACCGAAACGGAAAAAAAAATTCACAAAAAAATCACTACCAATCAGCTTTAAATTGCCTGAAACGTGCTCCTAACAGGTTTTTGGGGGAACAATTTCTTTTCTGTTTTCGTCACTCGTCACTTTTCGTCACTACCGAAACGGAAAAAAAAAAATCACAAAAAAATCACTACCAATCAGCTTTAAATTGCCTGAAACGTGCTCCTAACAGGTTTTTTGGGGAACAATTTTTTTTCTGTTTTCGTCACTCGTCACTTTTCGTCACTACCGAAACGGGAAAAAAAAATCACAAAAAAATCACTACCAATCAGCTTTAAATTGCCTGAAACGTGCTCCTAAAAGGTTTTTGGGGGAACAATTTCTTTTCTGTTTTCGTCACTCGTCACTAGTCGTCACTACCGAAACGAAAAAAAAAAATCACTACCAATCAGCTTTAAATTGCCTGAAACGTGCTCCTAACAGGTTTTTGGGGGAACATTTTTTTTTCTGTTTTCGTCACTCGTCACTTTTCGTCACTACCGAAACGAAAAAAAAAAATCACAAAAAAATCACTACCAATCAGCTTTAAATTGCCTGAAACGTGCTCCTAACAGGTTTTTGGGGGAACAATTTTTTTTCTGCTTTCGTCACTCGTCACTTTTCGTCACTACCGAAACGGAAAAAAAAAATCACAAAAAAATCACTACCAATCAGCTTTAAATTGCCTGAAACGTGCTCCTAACAGGTTTTTGGGGGAACATTTTTTTTTCTGTTTTCGTCACTCGTCACTTTTCGTCACTACCGAAACGGAAAAAAAGAATTCACAAAACAGTCACCACCAATCAGCTTTAAATAGCCTGAAACGTGCTCCTAACAGGTTTTTGGGGGAACACATTTTTTTCTGTTTTCGTCACTCGTCACTTTTCGTCACTACCGAAACGAAAAAAAAAAATCACAAAAAAATCACTACCATATATGGGCATACCGATCAGATTTGTGGCTCTGGATAAGCAGGATCTCCATATATGCCTACAATATATATGGGCGTATCGGGTCTGTTTATGGTTATGTCTGAGTCATATTGACCACCGACCCTCCCATTAGCCAACTCCTCACCAAGGCATATCTTAGAATAGGTAGAATCACATCTGTGATGCTGTAAAATGTAATGGCAGACCACTCACGATCCTAGGCGACATGGTGGGGTACCCTTTCTTCTTTCTTTTTTACAATATAACAAAGTACAAATTTACTTGTTGACCCCCTGACATCATAATCCCCTAAAATATAGTTGGAGCCCTTAACCCCACTTAACAGATACTTAACCCTAACTGCTCCCTGGGCTCTGTTTAATAGCGCCCACTGCCCCTAATAGGAGCGGTAAATGAGGCGCTTGGGTGGCACAGTGGTAAAATACCTGCCCACCATGTGGAGTCTAGGGCTTTCAATCTACCACGGTTCAATCCGGCTTTGTCAAGCGTCTATACTGTACGAACACAATTGGCCCATGTTCAGGGGAGGGTAACCGGGCGAGGATCGTAATATTTGTCACTGCACAAGGGCGGGAGGAGTGGGACGGAGGCGCTGCGTCCTCCCGGTGGGGACTCCTCACTGGCAGGTGAGCCAGTACGGTACAACGGCAGTGACAATACACAGAATTGTGTGTGGGGAGGAATTGATAAAAAATAATTGACTACTCTAAATTAGTAAAACATAATAAAAAAGACATTTTTTTTTTCTGTTTTCATCACTCGTCACTTTTCGTCACTACCGAAACGGGGAAAAAAAATCACAAAAAATCACTACCAATCAGCTTTAAATTGTCTGAAACGTGCTCCTAACAGGTTTTTGGGGGAACAAATTTTTTTCTGTTTTCGTCACTCGTCACTTTTCGTCACTACCGAAACGGAAAAAAAAAATCACAAAAAAATCACTACCAATCAGCTTTAAATTGCCTGAAACGTGCTCCTAACAGGTTTTTGGGGGAACATTTTTTTTTCTGTTTTCGTCACTCGTCACTAGTCGTCACTACCGAAACGGAAAAAAAAATTCACAAAAAAATCACTACCAATCAGCTTTAAATTGCCTGAAACGTGCTCCTAACAGGTTTTTGGGGGAACAATTTTTTTTCTGTTTTCGTCACTCGTCACTTTTCGTCACTACCGAAACGGAAAAAAAAAATCACAAAAAAATCACTACCAATCAGCTTTAAATTGCCTGAAACGTGCTCCTAACAGGTTTTTGGGGGAACATTTTTTTTTCTGTTTTCGTCACTCGTCACTTTTCGTCACTACCGAAACGGGAAAAAAAATTCACAAAAAAATCACTACCAATCAGCTTTAAATTGCCTGAAACGTGCTCCTAACAGGTTTTTGGGGGAACAATTTTTTTTCTGTTTTCGTCACTCGTCACTAGTCGTCACTACCAAAACGAAAAAAAAAAATCACAAAAAAATCACTACCAATCAGCTTTAAATTGCCTGAAACGTGCTCCTAACAGGTTTTTGGGGGAACCATTTTTTTTCTGTTTTCGTCACTCGTCACTTTTCGTCACTACCGAAACAGAAAAAAAAAATCACAAAAAAATCACTACCAATCAGCTTTAAATTGCCTGAAACGTGCTCCTAACAGGTTTTTGGGGGAACAATTTTTTTTCTGTTTTCGTCACTCGTCACTAGTCGTCACTACCGAAACGGAAAAAAACAATCACAAAAAAATCACTACCAATCAGCTTTAAATTGCCTGAAACGTGCTCCTAACAGGTTTTTGGGGGAACAATTTCTTTTCTGTTTTCGTCACTCGTCACTAGTCGTCACTACCGAAACGGAAAAAAAAAATCACAAAAAAATCACTACCAATCAGCTTTAAATTGCCTGAAACGTGCTCCTAACAGGTTTTTGGGGGAACAATTTCTTTTCTGTTTTCGTCACTCGTCACTTTTCGTCACTACCGAAACGGAAAAAAAAAATCACAAAAAAATCACTACCAATCAGCTTTAAATTGCCTGAAACGTGCTCCTAACAGGTTTTTGGGGGAACAATTTTTTTTCTGTTTTCGTCACTCGTCACTTTTCGTCACTAGCGAAACGGAAAAAAAAAATTACAAAAAAATCACTACCAATCAGCTTTAAATTGCCTGAAACGTGCTCCTAACAGGTTTTTGGGGGAACATTTTTTTTTTCTGTTTTCGTCACTCGTCACTTTTCGTGTAGTGACGAAAAGTGACGAGTGACGAAAACAAAAAAAAAAAAAACGGAAAAAAAATTCACAAAAAAATCACTACCAATCAGCTTTAAATTGCCTGAAACGTGCTCCTAACAGGTTTTTGGGGGAACATTTTTTTTTCTGTTTTCGTCACTCGCCACTAGTCGTCACTACCGAAACGAAAAAAAAAAAATCACAAAAAAATCACTACCAATCAGCTTTAAATTGCCTGAAACGTGCTCCTAACAGGTTTTTGGGGGAACATTTCTTTTTCTGTTTTCGTCACTCGTCACTTTTCGTCACTACCGAAACGGAAAAAAAAATTCACAAAAAAATCACTACCAATCAGCTTTAAATTGCCTGAAACGTGCTCCTAACAGGTTTTTGGGGGAACATTTTTTTTTCTGTTTTCGTCACTCGTCACTTTTCGTCACTACCGAAACAGAAAAAAAAAATCACTACCAATCAGCTTTAAATTGCTTGAAACGTGCTCCTAACAGGTTTTTGGGGGAACAATTTTTTTTCAGTTTTCGTCACTCGTCACTAGTCGTCACTACCGAAACGGAAAAAAAAATTCACAAAAAAATCACTACCAATCAGCTTTAAATTGCCTGAAACGTGCTCCTAACAGGTTTTTGGGGGAACAATTTCTTTTCTGTTTTCGTCACTCGTCACTTTTCGTCACTACCGAAACGGAAAAAAAAAAATCACAAAAAAATCACTACCAATCAGCTTTAAATTGCCTGAAACGTGCTCCTAACAGGTTTTTTGGGGAACAATTTTTTTTCTGTTTTCGTCACTCGTCACTTTTCGTCACTACCGAAACGGGAAAAAAAAATCACAAAAAAATCACTACCAATCAGCTTTAAATTGCCTGAAACGTGCTCCTAAAAGGTTTTTGGGGGAACAATTTCTTTTCTGTTTTCGTCACTCGTCACTAGTCGTCACTACCGAAACGAAAAAAAAAAATCACTACCAATCAGCTTTAAATTGCCTGAAACGTGCTCCTAACAGGTTTTTGGGGGAACATTTTTTTTTCTGTTTTCGTCACTCGTCACTTTTCGTCACTACCGAAACGAAAAAAAAAAATCACAAAAAAATCACTACCAATCAGCTTTAAATTGCCTGAAACGTGCTCCTAACAGGTTTTTGGGGGAACAATTTTTTTTCTGCTTTCGTCACTCGTCACTTTTCGTCACTACCGAAACGGAAAAAAAAAATCACAAAAAAATCACTACCAATCAGCTTTAAATTGCCTGAAACGTGCTCCTAACAGGTTTTTGGGGGAACATTTTTTTTTCTGTTTTCGTCACTCGTCACTTTTCGTCACTACCGAAACGGAAAAAAAGAATTCACAAAACAGTCACCACCAATCAGCTTTAAATAGCCTGAAACGTGCTCCTAACAGGTTTTTGGGGGAACACATTTTTTTCTGTTTTCGTCACTCGTCACTTTTCGTCACTACCGAAACGAAAAAAAAAAATCACAAAAAAATCACTACCATATATGGGCATACCGATCAGATTTGTGGCTCTGGATAAGCAGGATCTCCATATATGCCTACAATATATATGGGCGTATCGGGTCTGTTTATGGTTATGTCTGAGTCATATTGACCACCGACCCTCCCATTAGCCAACTCCTCACCAAGGCATATCTTAGAATAGGTAGAATCACATCTGTGATGCTGTAAAATGTAATGGCAGACCACTCACGATCCTAGGCGACATGGTGGGGTACCCTTTCTTCTTTCTTTTTTACAATATAACAAAGTACAAATTTACTTGTTGACCCCCTGACATCATAATCCCCTAAAATATAGTTGGAGCCCTTAACCCCACTTAACAGATACTTAACCCTAACTGCTCCCTGGGCTCTGTTTAATAGCGCCCACTGCCCCTAATAGGAGCGGTAAATGAGGCGCTTGGGTGGCACAGTGGTAAAATACCTGCCCACCATGTGGAGTCTAGGGCTTTCAATCTACCACGGTTCAATCCGGCTTTGTCAAGCGTCTATACTGTACGAACACAATTGGCCCATGTTCAGGGGAGGGTAACCGGGCGAGGATCGTAATATTTGTCACTGCACAAGGGCGGGAGGAGTGGGACGGAGGCGCTGCGTCCTCCCGGTGGGGACTCCTCACTGGCAGGTGAGCCAGTACGGTACAACGGCAGTGACAATACACAGAATTGTGTGTGGGGAGGAATTGATAAAAAATAATTGACTACTCTAAATTAGTAAAACATAATAAAAAAGACATTTTTTTTTTCTGTTTTCATCACTCGTCACTTTTCGTCACTACCGAAACGGGGAAAAAAAATCACAAAAAATCACTACCAATCAGCTTTAAATTGTCTGAAACGTGCTCCTAACAGGTTTTTGGGGGAACAAATTTTTTTCTGTTTTCGTCACTCGTCACTTTTCGTCACTACCGAAACGGAAAAAAAAAATCACAAAAAAATCACTACCAATCAGCTTTAAATTGCCTGAAACGTGCTCCTAACAGGTTTTTGGGGGAACAATTTTTTTTCTGTTTTCGTCACTCGTCACTAGTCGTCACTACCGAAACGGAAAAAAAAATTCACAAAAAAATCACTACCAATCAGCTTTAAATTGCCTGAAACGTGCTCCTAACAGGTTTTTGGGGGAACAATTTTTTTTCTGTTTTCGTCACTCGTCACTTTTCGTCACTACCGAAACGGAAAAAAAAAATCACAAAAAAATCACTACCAATCAGCTTTAAATTGCCTGAAACGTGCTCCTAACAGGTTTTTGGGGGAACATTTTTTTTTCTGTTTTCGTCACTCGTCACTTTTCGTCACTACCGAAACGGGAAAAAAAATTCACAAAAAAATCACTACCAATCAGCTTTAAATTGCCTGAAACGTGCTCCTAACAGGTTTTTGGGGGAACATTTTTTTTTCTGTTTTCGTCACTCGTCACTTTTCGTCACTACCGAAACGAAAAAAAAAAATCACAAAAAAATCACTACCAATCAGCTTTAAATTGCCTGAAACGTGCTCCTAACAGGTTTTTGGGGGAACAATTTTTTTTCTGCTTTCGTCACTCGTCACTTTTCGTCACTACCGAAACGGAAAAAAAAAATCACAAAAAAATCACTACCAATCAGCTTTAAATTGCCTGAAACGTGCTCCTAACAGGTTTTTGGGGGAACATTTTTTTTTCTGTTTTCGTCACTCGTCACTTTTCGTCACTACCGAAACGGAAAAAAAGAATTCACAAAACAGTCACCACCAATCAGCTTTAAATAGCCTGAAACGTGCTCCTAACAGGTTTTTGGGGGAACACATTTTTTTCTGTTTTCGTCACTCGTCACTTTTCGTCACTACCGAAACGAAAAAAAAAAATCACAAAAAAATCACTACCATATATGGGCATACCGATCAGATTTGTGGCTCTGGATAAGCAGGATCTCCATATATGCCTACAATATATATGGGCGTATCGGGTCTGTTTATGGTTATGTCTGAGTCATATTGACCACCGACCCTCCCATTAGCCAACTCCTCACCAAGGCATATCTTAGAATAGGTAGAATCACATCTGTGATGCTGTAAAATGTAATGGCAGACCACTCACGATCCTAGGCGACATGGTGGGGTACCCTTTCTTCTTTCTTTTTTACAATATAACAAAGTACAAATTTACTTGTTGACCCCCTGACATCATAATCCCCTAAAATATAGTTGGAGCCCTTAACCCCACTTAACAGATACTTAACCCTAACTGCTCCCTGGGCTCTGTTTAATAGCGCCCACTGCCCCTAATAGGAGCGGTAAATGAGGCGCTTGGGTGGCACAGTGGTAAAATACCTGCCCACCATGTGGAGTCTAGGGCTTTCAATCTACCACGGTTCAATCCGGCTTTGTCAAGCGTCTATACTGTACGAACACAATTGGCCCATGTTCAGGGGAGGGTAACCGGGCGAGGATCGTAATATTTGTCACTGCACAAGGGCGGGAGGAGTGGGACGGAGGCGCTGCGTCCTCCCGGTGGGGACTCCTCACTGGCAGGTGAGCCAGTACGGTACAACGGCAGTGACAATACACAGAATTGTGTGTGGGGAGGAATTGATAAAAAATAATTGACTACTCTAAATTAGTAAAACATAATAAAAAAGACATTTTTTTTTTCTGTTTTCATCACTCGTCACTTTTCGTCACTACCGAAACGGGGAAAAAAAATCACAAAAAATCACTACCAATCAGCTTTAAATTGTCTGAAACGTGCTCCTAACAGGTTTTTGGGGGAACAAATTTTTTTCTGTTTTCGTCACTCGTCACTTTTCGTCACTACCGAAACGGAAAAAAAAAATCACAAAAAAATCACTACCAATCAGCTTTAAATTGCCTGAAACGTGCTCCTAACAGGTTTTTGGGGGAACAATTTTTTTTCTGTTTTCGTCACTCGTCACTAGTCGTCACTACCGAAACGGAAAAAAAAATTCACAAAAAAATCACTACCAATCAGCTTTAAATTGCCTGAAACGTGCTCCTAACAGGTTTTTGGGGGAACAATTTTTTTTCTGTTTTCGTCACTCGTCACTTTTCGTCACTACCGAAACGGAAAAAAAAAATCACAAAAAAATCACTACCAATCAGCTTTAAATTGCCTGAAACGTGCTCCTAACAGGTTTTTGGGGGAACATTTTTTTTTCTGTTTTCGTCACTCGTCACTTTTCGTCACTACCGAAACGGGAAAAAAAATTCACAAAAAAATCACTACCAATCAGCTTTAAATTGCCTGAAACGTGCTCCTAACAGGTTTTTGGGGGAACAATTTTTTTTCTGTTTTCGTCACTCGTCACTAGTCGTCACTACCAAAACGAAAAAAAAAAATCACAAAAAAATCACTACCAATCAGCTTTAAATTGCCTGAAACGTGCTCCTAACAGGTTTTTGGGGGAACCATTTTTTTTCTGTTTTCGTCACTCGTCACTTTTCGTCACTACCGAAACAGAAAAAAAAAATCACAAAAAAATCACTACCAATCAGCTTTAAATTGCCTGAAACGTGCTCCTAACAGGTTTTTGGGGGAACAATTTTTTTTCTGTTTTCGTCACTCGTCACTAGTCGTCACTACCGAAACGGAAAAAAACAATCACAAAAAAATCACTACCAATCAGCTTTAAATTGCCTGAAACGTGCTCCTAACAGGTTTTTGGGGGAACAATTTCTTTTCTGTTTTCGTCACTCGTCACTAGTCGTCACTACCGAAACGGAAAAAAAAAATCACAAAAAAATCACTACCAATCAGCTTTAAATTGCCTGAAACGTGCTCCTAACAGGTTTTTGGGGGAACAATTTCTTTTCTGTTTTCGTCACTCGTCACTTTTCGTCACTACCGAAACGGAAAAAAAAAATCACAAAAAAATCACTACCAATCAGCTTTAAATTGCCTGAAACGTGCTCCTAACAGGTTTTTGGGGGAACAATTTTTTTTCTGTTTTCGTCACTCGTCACTTTTCGTCACTAGCGAAACGGAAAAAAAAAATTACAAAAAAATCACTACCAATCAGCTTTAAATTGCCTGAAACGTGCTCCTAACAGGTTTTTGGGGGAACATTTTTTTTTTCTGTTTTCGTCACTCGTCACTTTTCGTGTAGTGACGAAAAGTGACGAGTGACGAAAACAAAAAAAAAAAAAACGGAAAAAAAATTCACAAAAAAATCACTACCAATCAGCTTTAAATTGCCTGAAACGTGCTCCTAACAGGTTTTTGGGGGAACATTTTTTTTTCTGTTTTCGTCACTCGCCACTAGTCGTCACTACCGAAACGAAAAAAAAAAAATCACAAAAAAATCACTACCAATCAGCTTTAAATTGCCTGAAACGTGCTCCTAACAGGTTTTTGGGGGAACATTTCTTTTTCTGTTTTCGTCACTCGTCACTTTTCGTCACTACCGAAACGGAAAAAAAAATTCACAAAAAAATCACTACCAATCAGCTTTAAATTGCCTGAAACGTGCTCCTAACAGGTTTTTGGGGGAACATTTTTTTTTCTGTTTTCGTCACTCGTCACTTTTCGTCACTACCGAAACAGAAAAAAAAAATCACTACCAATCAGCTTTAAATTGCTTGAAACGTGCTCCTAACAGGTTTTTGGGGGAACAATTTTTTTTCAGTTTTCGTCACTCGTCACTAGTCGTCACTACCGAAACGGAAAAAAAAATTCACAAAAAAATCACTACCAATCAGCTTTAAATTGCCTGAAACGTGCTCCTAACAGGTTTTTGGGGGAACAATTTCTTTTCTGTTTTCGTCACTCGTCACTTTTCGTCACTACCGAAACGGAAAAAAAAAAATCACAAAAAAATCACTACCAATCAGCTTTAAATTGCCTGAAACGTGCTCCTAACAGGTTTTTTGGGGAACAATTTTTTTTCTGTTTTCGTCACTCGTCACTTTTCGTCACTACCGAAACGGGAAAAAAAAATCACAAAAAAATCACTACCAATCAGCTTTAAATTGCCTGAAACGTGCTCCTAAAAGGTTTTTGGGGGAACAATTTCTTTTCTGTTTTCGTCACTCGTCACTAGTCGTCACTACCGAAACGAAAAAAAAAAATCACTACCAATCAGCTTTAAATTGCCTGAAACGTGCTCCTAACAGGTTTTTGGGGGAACATTTTTTTTTCTGTTTTCGTCACTCGTCACTTTTCGTCACTACCGAAACGAAAAAAAAAAATCACAAAAAAATCACTACCAATCAGCTTTAAATTGCCTGAAACGTGCTCCTAACAGGTTTTTGGGGGAACAATTTTTTTTCTGCTTTCGTCACTCGTCACTTTTCGTCACTACCGAAACGGAAAAAAAAAATCACAAAAAAATCACTACCAATCAGCTTTAAATTGCCTGAAACGTGCTCCTAACAGGTTTTTGGGGGAACATTTTTTTTTCTGTTTTCGTCACTCGTCACTTTTCGTCACTACCGAAACGGAAAAAAAGAATTCACAAAACAGTCACCACCAATCAGCTTTAAATAGCCTGAAACGTGCTCCTAACAGGTTTTTGGGGGAACACATTTTTTTCTGTTTTCGTCACTCGTCACTTTTCGTCACTACCGAAACGAAAAAAAAAAATCACAAAAAAATCACTACCATATATGGGCATACCGATCAGATTTGTGGCTCTGGATAAGCAGGATCTCCATATATGCCTACAATATATATGGGCGTATCGGGTCTGTTTATGGTTATGTCTGAGTCATATTGACCACCGACCCTCCCATTAGCCAACTCCTCACCAAGGCATATCTTAGAATAGGTAGAATCACATCTGTGATGCTGTAAAATGTAATGGCAGACCACTCACGATCCTAGGCGACATGGTGGGGTACCCTTTCTTCTTTCTTTTTTACAATATAACAAAGTACAAATTTACTTGTTGACCCCCTGACATCATAATCCCCTAAAATATAGTTGGAGCCCTTAACCCCACTTAACAGATACTTAACCCTAACTGCTCCCTGGGCTCTGTTTAATAGCGCCCACTGCCCCTAATAGGAGCGGTAAATGAGGCGCTTGGGTGGCACAGTGGTAAAATACCTGCCCACCATGTGGAGTCTAGGGCTTTCAATCTACCACGGTTCAATCCGGCTTTGTCAAGCGTCTATACTGTACGAACACAATTGGCCCATGTTCAGGGGAGGGTAACCGGGCGAGGATCGTAATATTTGTCACTGCACAAGGGCGGGAGGAGTGGGACGGAGGCGCTGCGTCCTCCCGGTGGGGACTCCTCACTGGCAGGTGAGCCAGTACGGTACAACGGCAGTGACAATACACAGAATTGTGTGTGGGGAGGAATTGATAAAAAATAATTGACTACTCTAAATTAGTAAAACATAATAAAAAAGACATTTTTTTTTCTGTTTTCATCACTCGTCACTTTTCGTCACTACCGAAACGGGGAAAAAAAATCACAAAAAATCACTACCAATCAGCTTTAAATTGTCTGAAACGTGCTCCTAACAGGTTTTTGGGGGAACAAATTTTTTTCTGTTTTCGTCACTCGTCACTTTTCGTCACTACCGAAACGGAAAAAAAAAATCACAAAAAAATCACTACCAATCAGCTTTAAATTGCCTGAAACGTGCTCCTAACAGGTTTTTGGGGGAACAATTTTTTTTCTGTTTTCGTCACTCGTCACTAGTCGTCACTACCGAAACGGAAAAAAAAATTCACAAAAAAATCACTACCAATCAGCTTTAAATTGCCTGAAACGTGCTCCTAACAGGTTTTTGGGGGAACAATTTTTTTTCTGTTTTCGTCACTCGTCACTTTTCGTCACTACCGAAACGGAAAAAAAAAATCACAAAAAAATCACTACCAATCAGCTTTAAATTGCCTGAAACGTGCTCCTAACAGGTTTTTGGGGGAACATTTTTTTTTCTGTTTTCGTCACTCGTCACTTTTCGTCACTACCGAAACGGGAAAAAAAATTCACAAAAAAATCACTACCAATCAGCTTTAAATTGCCTGAAACGTGCTCCTAACAGGTTTTTGGGGGAACAATTTTTTTTCTGTTTTCGTCACTACCGAAACGGAAAAAAAAAATCACAAAAAAATCACTACCAATCAGCTTTAAATTGCCTGAAACGTGCTCCTAACAGGTTTTTGGGGGAACATTTTTTTTTCTGTTTTCGTCACTCGTCACTTTTCGTCACTACCGAAACGGAAAAAAATCACAAAAAAATCACTACCAATCAGCTTTAAATTGCCTGAAACGTGCTCCTAACAGGTTTTTGGGGGAACAATTTTTTTTCTGTTTTCGTCACTCGTCACTTTTCGTCACTACCGAAACGGAAAAAAATCACAAAAAAATCACTACCAATCAGCTTTAAATTGCCTGAAACGTGCTCCTAACAGGTTTTTGGGGGATCAATTTTTTTTCTGTTTTCGTCACTCGTCACTTTTCGTCACTAGCGAAACGAAAAAAAAAAATTCACAAAAAAATCACTACCAATCAGCTTTAAATTGCCTGAAACGTGCTCCTAACAGGTTTTTGGGGGAACATTTTTTTTTCTGTTTTCGTCACTCGTCACTTTTCGTCACTACCGAAACGAAAAAAAAAAATCACAAAAAAATCACTACCAATCAGCTTTAAATTGCCTGAAACGTGCTCCTAACAGGTTTTTGGGGGAACATTTTTTTTCTGTTTTCGTCACTCGTCACTTTTCGTCACTACCGAAACGGAAAAAAAGAATTCACAAAAAAGTCACCACCAATCAGCTTTAAATAGCCTGAAACGTGCTCCTAACAGGTTTTTGGGGGAACACATTTTTTTCTGTTTTCGTCACTCGTCACTTTTCGTCACTACCGAAACGGAAAAAAAAAATCACAAAAAAATCAATACCATATATGGGCATACCGATCAGATTTGTGGCTCTGGATAAGCAGGATCTCCATATATGCCTACAATATATATGGGCGTATCGGGTCTGTTTATGGTTATGTCTGAGTCATATTGACCACCGACCCTCCCATTAGCCAACTCCTCACCAAGGCATATCTTAGAATAGGTAGAATCACATCTGTGATGCTGTAAAATGTAATGGCAGACCACTCACGATCCTAGGCGACATGGTGGGGTACCCTTTCTTCTTTCTTTTTTACAATATAACAAAGTACAAATTTACTTGTTGACCCCCTGACATCATAATCCCCTAAAATATAGTTGGAGCCCTTAACCCCACTTAACAGATACTTAACCCTAACTGCTCCCTGGGCTCTGTTTAATAGCGCCCACTGCCCCTAATAGGAGCGGTAAATGAGGCGCTTGGGTGGCACAGTGGTAAAATACCTGCCCACCATGTGGAGTCTAGGGCTTTCAATCTACCACGGTTCAATCCGGCTTTGTCAAGCGTCTATACTGTACGAACACAATTGGCCCATGTTCAGGGGAGGGTAACCGGGCGAGGATCGTAATATTTGTCACTGCAAAAGGGCGGGAGGAGTGGGACGGAGGCGCTGCGTCCTCCCGGTGGGGACTCCTCACTGGCAGGTGAGCCAGTACGGTACAACGGCAGTGACAATACACAGAATTGTGTGTGGGGAGGAATTGATAAAAAATAATTGACTACTCTAAATTAGTAAAACATAATAAAAAAGACAATTTTTTTTCTGTTTTCATCACTCGTCACTTTTCGTCACTACCGAAACGGGGAAAAAAAATCACAAAAAAATCACTACCAATCAGCTTTAAATTGTCTGAAACGTGCTCCTAACAGGTTTTTGGGGGAACAATTTTTTTTCTGTTTTCGTCACTCGTCACTTTTCGTCACTACCGAAACGGAAAAAAAAATTCACAAAAAAATCACTACCTTTACCTTTAGCTTTAAATTGCCTGAAACGTGCTCCTAACAGGTTTTTGGGGGAACAATTTTTTTTCTGTTTTCGTCACTCGTCACTTTTCGTCACTACCGAAACGGAAAAAAAAAATCACAAAAAAATCACTACCAATCAGCTTTAAATTGCCTGAAACGTGCTCCTAACAGGTTTTTGGGGGAACATTTTTTTTTCTGTTTTCGTCACTCGTCACTTTTCGTCACTACCGAAACGAAAAAAAAAAATCACAAAAAAATCACTACCAATCAGCTTTAAATTGCCTGAAACGTGCTCCTAACAGGTTTTTGGGGGAACATTTTTTTTTCTGTTTTCGTCACTCGTCACTTTTCGTCACTACCGAAACGGAAAAAAAGAATTCACAAAAAAGTCACCACCAATCAGCTTTAAATAGCCTGAAACGTGCTCCTAACAGGTTTTTGGGGGAACACATTTTTTTCTGTTTTCGTCACTCGTCACTTTTCGTCACTACCGAAACGGAAAAAAAAAAATCACAAAAAAATCAATACCATATATGGGCATACCGATCAGATTTGTGGCTCTGGATAAGCAGGATCTCCATATATGCCTACAATATATATGGGCGTATCGGGTCTGTTTATGGTTATGTCTGAGTCATATTGACCACCGACCCTCCCATTAGCCAACTCCTCACCAAGGCATATCTTAGAATAGGTAGAATCACAACTGTGATGCTGTAAAATGTAATGGCAGACCACTCACGATCCTAGGCGACATGGTGGGGTACCCTTTCTTCTTTCTTTTTTACAATATAACAAAGTACAAATTTACTTGTTGACCCCCTGACATCATAATCCCCTAAAATATAGTTGGAGCCCTTAACCCCACTTAACAGATACTTAACCCTAACTGCTCCCTGGGCTCTGTTTAATAGCGCCCACTGCCCCTAATAGGAGCGGTAAATGAGGCGCTTGGGTGGCACAGTGGTAAAATACCTGCCCACCATGTGGAGTCTAGGGCTTTCAATCTACCACGGTTCAATCCGGCTTTGTCAAGCGTCTATACTGTACGAACACAATTGGCCCATGTTCAGGGGAGGGTAACCGGGCGAGGATCGTAATATTTGTCACTGCACAAGGGCGGGAGGAGTGGGACGGAGGCGCTGCGTCCTCCCGGTGGGGACTCCTCACTGGCAGGTGAGCCAGTACGGTACAACAGCAGTGACAATACACAGAATTGTGTGTGGGGAGGAATTGATAAAAAATAATTGACTACTCTAAATTAGTAAAACATAATGAAAAAGACAATTTTTTTTCTGTTTTCATCACTCGTCACTTTTCGTCACTACCGAAACGGGGAAAAAAAATCACAAAAAAATCACTACCAATCAGCTTTAAATTGTCTGAAACGTGCTCCTAACAGGTTTTTGGGGGAACAATTTTTTTTCTGTTTTCGTCACTCGTCACTTTTCGTCACTACCGAAACGGAAAAAAAAATTCACAAAAAAATCACTACCAATCAGCTTTAAATTGCCTGAAACGTGCTCCTAACAGGTTTTTGGGGGAACAATTTTTTTTCTGTTTTCGTCACTCGTCACTAGTCGTCACTACCGAAACGGAAAAAAAAATTCACAAAAAAATCACTACCAATCAGCTTTAAATTGCCTGAAACGTGCTCCTAACAGGTTTTTGGGGGAACAATTTTTTTTCTGTTTTCGTCACTCGTCACTTTTCGTCACTACCGAAACGGAAAAAAAAAATCACAAAAAAATCACTACCAATCAGCTTTAAATTGCCTGAAACGTGCTCCTAACAGGTTTTTGGGGGAACATTTTTTTTTCTGTTTTCGTCACTCGTCACTTTTCGTCACTACCGAAACGGGAAAAAAAATTCACAAAAAAATCACTACCAATCAGCTTTAAATTGCCTGAAACGTGCTCCTAACAGGTTTTTGGGGGAACAATTTTTTTTCTGTTTTCGTCACTACCGAAACGGAAAAAAAAAATCACAAAAAAATCACTACCAATCAGCTTTAAATTGCCTGAAACGTGCTCCTAACAGGTTTTTGGGGGAACATTTTTTTTTCTGTTTTCGTCACTCGTCACTTTTCGTCACTACCGAAACGGAAAAAAATCACAAAAAAATCACTACCAATCAGCTTTAAATTGCCTGAAACGTGCTCCTAACAGGTTTTTGGGGGAACAATTTTTTTTCTGTTTTCGTCACTCGTCACTTTTCGTCACTACCGAAACGGAAAAAAATCACAAAAAAATCACTACCAATCAGCTTTAAATTGCCTGAAACGTGCTCCTAACAGGTTTTTGGGGGATCAATTTTTTTTCTGTTTTCGTCACTCGTCACTTTTCGTCACTAGCGAAACGAAAAAAAAAAATTCACAAAAAAATCACTACCAATCAGCTTTAAATTGCCTGAAACGTGCTCCTAACAGGTTTTTGGGGGAACATTTTTTTTTCTGTTTTCGTCACTCGTCACTTTTCGTCACTACCGAAACGAAAAAAAAAAATCACAAAAAAATCACTACCAATCAGCTTTAAATTGCCTGAAACGTGCTCCTAACAGGTTTTTGGGGGAACATTTTTTTTCTGTTTTCGTCACTCGTCACTTTTCGTCACTACCGAAACGGAAAAAAAGAATTCACAAAAAAGTCACCACCAATCAGCTTTAAATAGCCTGAAACGTGCTCCTAACAGGTTTTTGGGGGAACACATTTTTTTCTGTTTTCGTCACTCGTCACTTTTCGTCACTACCGAAACGGAAAAAAAAAATCACAAAAAAATCAATACCATATATGGGCATACCGATCAGATTTGTGGCTCTGGATAAGCAGGATCTCCATATATGCCTACAATATATATGGGCGTATCGGGTCTGTTTATGGTTATGTCTGAGTCATATTGACCACCGACCCTCCCATTAGCCAACTCCTCACCAAGGCATATCTTAGAATAGGTAGAATCACATCTGTGATGCTGTAAAATGTAATGGCAGACCACTCACGATCCTAGGCGACATGGTGGGGTACCCTTTCTTCTTTCTTTTTTACAATATAACAAAGTACAAATTTACTTGTTGACCCCCTGACATCATAATCCCCTAAAATATAGTTGGAGCCCTTAACCCCACTTAACAGATACTTAACCCTAACTGCTCCCTGGGCTCTGTTTAATAGCGCCCACTGCCCCTAATAGGAGCGGTAAATGAGGCGCTTGGGTGGCACAGTGGTAAAATACCTGCCCACCATGTGGAGTCTAGGGCTTTCAATCTACCACGGTTCAATCCGGCTTTGTCAAGCGTCTATACTGTACGAACACAATTGGCCCATGTTCAGGGGAGGGTAACCGGGCGAGGATCGTAATATTTGTCACTGCACAAGGGCGGGAGGAGTGGGACGGAGGCGCTGCGTCCTCCCGGTGGGGACTCCTCACTGGCAGGTGAGCCAGTACGGTACAACGGCAGTGACAATACACAGAATTGTGTGTGGGGAGGAATTGATAAAAAATAATTGACTACTCTAAATTAGTAAAACATAATAAAAAAGACAATTTTTTTTCTGTTTTCATCACTCGTCACTTTTCGTCACTACCGAAACGGGGAAAAAAAATCACAAAAAAATCACTACCAATCAGCTTTAAATTGTCTGAAACGTGCTCCTAACAGGTTTTTGGGGGAACAATTTTTTTTCTGTTTTCGTCACTCGTCACTTTTCGTCACTACCGAAACGGAAAAAAAAATTCACAAAAAAATCACTACCTTTACCTTTAGCTTTAAATTGCCTGAAACGTGCTCCTAACAGGTTTTTGGGGGAACAATTTTTTTTCTGTTTTCGTCACTCGTCACTTTTCGTCACTACCGAAACGGAAAAAAAAAATCACAAAAAAATCACTACCAATCAGCTTTAAATTGCCTGAAACGTGCTCCTAACAGGTTTTTGGGGGAACATTTTTTTTTCTGTTTTCGTCACTCGTCACTTTTCGTCACTACCGAAACGAAAAAAAAAAATCACAAAAAAATCACTACCAATCAGCTTTAAATTGCCTGAAACGTGCTCCTAACAGGTTTTTGGGGGAACATTTTTTTTTCTGTTTTCGTCACTCGTCACTTTTCGTCACTACCGAAACGGAAAAAAAGAATTCACAAAAAAGTCACCACCAATCAGCTTTAAATAGCCTGAAACGTGCTCCTAACAGGTTTTTGGGGGAACACATTTTTTTCTGTTTTCGTCACTCGTCACTTTTCGTCACTACCGAAACGGAAAAAAAAAAATCACAAAAAAATCAATACCATATATGGGCATACCGATCAGATTTGTGGCTCTGGATAAGCAGGATCTCCATATATGCCTACAATATATATGGGCGTATCGGGTCTGTTTATGGTTATGTCTGAGTCATATTGACCACCGACCCTCCCATTAGCCAACTCCTCACCAAGGCATATCTTAGAATAGGTAGAATCACAACTGTGATGCTGTAAAATGTAATGGCAGACCACTCACGATCCTAGGCGACATGGTGGGGTACCCTTTCTTCTTTCTTTTTTACAATATAACAAAGTACAAATTTACTTGTTGACCCCCTGACATCATAATCCCCTAAAATATAGTTGGAGCCCTTAACCCCACTTAACAGATACTTAACCCTAACTGCTCCCTGGGCTCTGTTTAATAGCGCCCACTGCCCCTAATAGGAGCGGTAAATGAGGCGCTTGGGTGGCACAGTGGTAAAATACCTGCCCACCATGTGGAGTCTAGGGCTTTCAATCTACCACGGTTCAATCCGGCTTTGTCAAGCGTCTATACTGTACGAACACAATTGGCCCATGTTCAGGGGAGGGTAACCGGGCGAGGATCGTAATATTTGTCACTGCACAAGGGCGGGAGGAGTGGGACGGAGGCGCTGCGTCCTCCCGGTGGGGACTCCTCACTGGCAGGTGAGCCAGTACGGTACAACAGCAGTGACAATACACAGAATTGTGTGTGGGGAGGAATTGATAAAAAATAATTGACTACTCTAAATTAGTAAAACATAATGAAAAAGACAATTTTTTTTCTGTTTTCATCACTCGTCACTTTTCGTCACTACCGAAACGGGGAAAAAAAATCACAAAAAAATCACTACCAATCAGCTTTAAATTGTCTGAAACGTGCTCCTAACAGGTTTTTGGGGGAACAATTTTTTTTCTGTTTTCGTCACTCGTCACTTTTCGTCACTACCGAAACGGAAAAAAAAATTCACAAAAAAATCACTACCTTTACCTTTAGCTTTAAATTGCCTGAAACGTGAAAAAACCGAAACGGAAAAAAAAAATCACAAAAAAATCACTACCAATCAGCTTTAAATTGCCTGAAACGTGCTCCTAACAGGTTTTTGGGGGAACATTTTTTTTTCTGTTTTCGTCACTCGTCACTTTTCGTCACTACCGAAACGGAAAAAAAAATTCACAAAAAAATCACTACCAATCAGCTTTAAATTGCCTGAACGTGCTCCTAACAGGTTTTTGGGGGAACAATTTTTTTTCTGTTTTCGTCACTACCGAAACGGAAAAAAAAAATCACAAAAAAATCACTACCAATCAGCTTTAAATTGCCTGAAACGTGCTCCTAACAGGTTTTTGGGGGAACAATTTTTTTTCTGTTTTCGTCACTCGTCACTAGTCGTCACTACCGAAACGGAAAAAAAAAATCATTATCAATCAGCTTTAAATTGCCTGAAACGTGCTCCTAACAGGTTTTTGGGGGAACAATTTTTTTTCTGTTTTCGTCACTCGTCACTTTTCGTCACAAAAATCACAAAAAAATCACTACCAATCAGCTTTAAATTGCCTGAAACGTGCTCCTAACAGGTTTTTGGGGGAACATTTTTTTTTCTGTTTTCGTCACTCGTCACTTTTCGTCACAAAAATCACAAAAAAATCACTACCAATCAGCTTTAAATTGCCTGAAACGTGCTCCTAACAGGTTTTTGGGGGAACAATTTTTTTTCTGTTTTCGTCACTCGTCACTTTTCGTCACAAAAATCACAAAAAAATCACTACCAATCAGCTTTAAATTGCCTGAAACGTGCTCCTAACAGGTTTTTGGGGGAACATTTTTTTTTCTGTTTTCGTCACTCGTCACTTTTCGTCACAAAAATCACAAAAAAATCACTACCAATCAGCTTTAAATTGCCTGAAACGTGCTCCTAACAGGTTTTTGGGGGAACATTTTTTTTTCTGTTTTCGTCACTCGTCACTTTTCGTCACAAAAATCACAAAAAAATCACTACCAATCAGCTTTAAATTGCCTGAAACGTGCTCCTAACAGGTTTTTGGGGGAACATTTTTTTTTCTGTTTTCGTCACTCGTCACTTTTCGTCACTACCGAAACGGAAAAAAAAAATCACAAAAAAATCACTACCAATCAGCTTTAAATTGCCTGAAACGTGCTCCTAACAGGTTTTTGGGGGAACAATTTTTTTTCTGTTTTCGTCATTACCGAAACAGAAAAAAAAATCACAAAAAAATCACTACCAATCAGCTTTAAATTGCCTGAAACGTGCTCCTAACAGGTTTTTGGGGGAACAATTTTTTTTCTGTTTTCGTCACTCGTCACTTTTCGTCACTACCGAAACGGGGAAAAAAAATCACAAAAAAATCACTACCAATCAGCTTTAAATTGCCTGAAACGTGCTCCTAACAGGTTTTTGGGGGAACAATTTTTTTTCTGTTTTCGTCATTACCGAAACAGAAAAAAAAAATCACAAAAAAATCACTACCAATCAGCTTTAAATTGCCTGAAACGTGCTCCTAACAGGTTTTTGGGGGAACAATTTCTTTTCTGTTTTCGTCACTCGTCACTAGTCGTCACTACCGAAACGGGAAAAAAAAATCACAAAAAAATCACTACCAATCAGCTTTAAATTGCCTGAAACGTGCTCCTAACAGGTTTTTGGGGGAACATTTTTTTTTCTGTTTTCGTCACTCGTCACTTTTCGTGTAGTGACGAAAAGTGACGAGTGACGAAAACAAAACAAAAAGAAAACAGAAAAAAAAATTCACAAAAAAATCACTACCAATCAGCTTTAAATTGCCTGAAACGTGCTCCTAACAGGTTTTTGGGGGAACACATTTTTTTCTGTTTTCGTCACTCGTCACTTTTCGTCACTACCGAAACGGAAAAAAAAATCACAAAAAAATCACTACCATATATGGGCATACCGATCAGATTTGTGGCTCTGGATAAGCAGGATCTCCATATATGCCTACAATATATATGGGCGTATCGGGTCTGTTTATGGTTATGTCTGAGTCATATTGACCACCGACCCTCCCATTAGCCAACTCCTCACCAAGGCATATCTTAGAATAGGTAGAATCACATCTGTGATGCTGTAAAATGTAATGGCAGACCACTCACGATCCTAGGCGACATGGTGGGGTACCCTTTCTTCTTTCTTTTTTACAATATAACAAAGTACAAATTTACTTGTTGACCCCCTGACATCATAATCCCCTAAAATATAGTTGGAGCCCTTAACCCCACTTAACAGATACTTAACCCTAACTGCTCCCTGGGCTCTGTTTAATAGCGCCCACTGCCCCTAATAGGAGCGGTAAATGAGGCGCTTGGGTGGCACAGTGGTAAAATACCTGCCCACCATGTGGAGTCTAGGGCTTTCAATCTACCACGGTTCAATCCGGCTTTGTCAAGCGTCTATACTGTACGAACACAATTGGCCCATGTTCAGGGGAGGGTAACCGGGCGAGGATCGTAATATTTGTCACTGCACAAGGGCGGGAGGAGTGGGACGGAGGCGCTGCGTCCTCCCGGTGGGGACTCCTCACTGGCAGGTGAGCCAGTACGGTACAACGGCAGTGACAATACACAGAATTGTGTGTGGGGAGGAATTGATAAAAAATAATTGACTACTCTAAATTAGTAAAACATAATAAAAAAGACATTTTTTTTTCTGTTTTCATCACTCGTCACTTTTCGTCACTACCGAAACGGGGAAAAAAAATCACAAAAAAATCACTACCAATCAGCTTTAAATTGCCTGAAACGTGCTCCTAACAGGTTTTTGGGGGAACATTTTTTTTTCTGCTTTCGTCACTCGTCACTTTTCGTCACTACCGAAACGGAAAAAAAAAATCACAAAAAAATCACTACCAATCAGCTTTAAATTGCCTGAAACGTGCTCCTAACAGGTTTTTGGGGGAACATTTTTTTTTCTGTTTTCGTCACTCGTCACTTTTCGTCACTACCGAAACAGAAAAAAAAATTCACAAAAAAATCACTACCAATCAGCTTTAAATTGCCTGAAACGTGCTCCTAACAGGTTTTTGGGGGAACATTTTTTTTTCTGTTTTCGTCACTCGTCACTAGTCGTCACTACCGAAACGAAAAAAAAAATTCACAAAAAAATCACTACCAATCAGCTTTAAATTGCCTGAAACGTGCTCCTAACAGGTTTTTGGGGGAACAATTTTTTTTCTGTTTTCGTCACTCGTCACTTTTCGTCACTACCGAAACGGAAAAAAAAAATCACAAAAAAATCACTACCAATCAGCTTTAAATTGCCTGAAACGTGCTCCTAACAGGTTTTTGGGGGAACAATTTTTTTTCTGTTTTCGTCACTCGTCACTTTTCGTCACTACCGAAACGGAAAAAAAAAATCACAAAAAAATCACTACCAATCAGCTTTAAATTGCCTGAAACGTGCTCCTAACAGGTTTTTGGGGGAACAATTTTTTTTCTGTTTTCGTCACTCGTCACTTTTCGTCACTACCGAAACGGGGGGAAAAAATCACAAAAAAATCACTACCAATCAGCTTTAAATTGCCTGAAACGTGCTCCTAACAGGTTTTTGGGGGAACAATTTTTTTTCTGTTTTCGTCACTCGTCACTTTTCGTCACTACCGAAACGGAAAAAAAAAATCACAAAAAAATCACTACCAATCAGCTTTAAATTGCCTGAAACGTGCTCCTAACAGGTTTTTGGGGGAACAATTTTTTTTCTGTTTTCGTCACTCGTCACTTTTCGTCACTACCGAAACGGAAAAAAAGAATTCACAAAAAAGTCACCACCAATCAGCTTTAAATAGCCTGAAACGTGCTCCTAACAGGTTTTTGGGGGAACACATTTTTTTTCTGTTTTCGTCACTCGTCACTTTTCGTCACTACCGAAACGGGAAAAGAAATTCACAAAAAAATCACTACCATATCAAAAAAAGATGGGTAAATGCAGAAAATGAATTGCAAATGTACAACAATGATAAACACCCAAGCAACAACAACTAAAGGGCACTAAATTATTATTATCATAAATATGTGAAATCATATCAGTATCATGGTCAGTATACAGGTCTTCTCAAAGTTATATGTGGGTGCATTTAAAAGCCTTTATTGACAGCGAGAGTGGAAAAAAGAGAGAGGAAATGTGGAAAGAGTAGGGTTAACATTCAGCAAACAGTCCAGCCAGGGACTTGCTGATCAGGGCATTGTGCCCATGTGGTACGTGCCTTAACCACTTGGTTATTGGGTCACCCTATGCAGGTGTAACATTACCAAACTTACCGTTTAATCTAAAGTATATTGTATTGCATTATAATTTATCAAATGTGCTATATAAATAAAAATTGCCTCATTGAGTGATATAATTGCCTTCCACCATGTAGACATGGCTGTCCCATAGGGGCCCCCTATACATAGCAAGCCCATTTCCCATCCAGAGAATAAAACTGTCCTCAGCGTAAAATCATTTATATTTTCAGTGTCCTGAAAAAAGTTGCATTTTCTGTAGCTGGCTTGGCTGGCTTCCCCCATCAGCAGTGATGAAATATGTGTGACACACAGGGGTAAATGTTGGCTGCCAATGGCAATAAACAGAGAAAATTGGTAACACACGTATAATCATGCACGCACACTCTCGCACACACACAATTTAATTCTGGTTACTCAAGTGTGACTAGCATTTCATGTGAGTCTCCTCTGTTTAAGTTACAAACACCCAATACACAGTACAGACACCAGATATTATGTATATTTCCATATGTGTGGAATATTAAAAGATACAGAAAATATTAAAGTGTGCAGATCTCCGCCAGGCCGGGTTCTCTACCCAGGGCCCACAACATATTTAAGTCAATCATAGCCAAATACATCTTGATTTGTGTGAGTTTTTGACTAAATCTGCAGGAGTAGTAGGAAAAACAGTTTAGAAGAAAACAGAAAATGACGGAAAATATAGTCCGGGACTTGTGTCATGCGCCAAGGCCGTGAAGCGGCCTGTTATAAATTCTATGAGGCTAAGTAAATCATTATCACAAGTGGCTTTTGTACCTCTATGGTACAGGAGAAATGGTAATATTTCATAAAAAGGTCCCTGGTTCAAATACTTTGGAATGTTTTCACTCTGTAGCTAAATACTAAGTAATGAATTGTCACAATGAATTCATTATTCATTGCTTGTAAATTGAAGGGTCTTGGCTCAAAACCAAGGATGACTTTTTTCCAAGTTTGTACCTGGCTGTAATCTTTCACTGACAAGCGTCCAAAATAATTGATTCGGTATGAATCACAGTGGTACAGTGGTAAGATACTGGACATAAAGTGCAGAGACTTTTAGTTCAAAACTCAAATCAACTTTTTAACGCTCCATCTAAATTCTATGAGGCTAAGTAATTACCATACTTGTCACAAATGTTCTCTAAAGTGTGGTGCATAATTAGTTGTCACAAACATCTGCAGTTAAGTTAGGGTGGCAGCTACTGGGGGAAAATGCAGTTTTTTTATGCACATGTACACTTGATGATGCTCTATTTTATTCTCTTTTTGCTATTGTTTTGCACTCTCTTTTCTGTAAATCTGTTTACGATTTCTATCATTATTCTGTTATTATCTATGCTGCTGCACCTGTAGGCTACATAAGATGTAACAATACATACAAGTACAACCTTGAACCTTGCATGCTTCTGTGGTGTAGGAGATAAATCAGTACTTTTTGATCAGAAGGTTCTTGGTTCAAAGGTTTTGAACCGAAACGAATCATTGGTTTTTAATCAAAACCAAAGATTATTTTTTTCCCCCAAGTTTGTACCTGGCTCTAATCTTTCCCTGAAGAACGTGCAAGAATATTGTTTCAGTATGAATCACATGTAGAGTGGTAAGATCACAGAACTTGAAGAGCAAAGCCTTCAACTAAATTATATTGGACATTTAAACGCCACTCGAAATTCTAAATTCTATGGGGACAAGTAATTACCATAGTTGTCACAATTATTTTCCATGTCTCTGTGTGGTGCAGGATATTTGACAGTGTTTTATAAGCAGACGGTTCCTGTTCAAATCTACCTTCTGGAACATTTTCACTCTATATCTCATGGTTCTGTGGTGCAGGAGATAAGTCGGTAGCACTTTACAATAATGACCCGTTATAAAGCATTTATAAACGTTTATAAGTAGTTTGTAGACTATTAACAAATCATTAACAACCTGTTTGTTGACATTCGTAAATGATTACTAAAACCTTTATAACTACAGTTACAAATCATCTATAAAGGTATTAGTAACTATTCATTTATAAGCCATGTATAATACATCTGTAAATGATTATTAAATCATTTGTAACTGATGTTACATAATATATACAAGCTATTGGTAGCTTGTTCATGTTTAACATATGCTTTGTTAAACATTCCTAAAGTATCTATAAATCCTTAGTACATGTTATTATGTGCCCTATAGTAAAGTGAAGACAGTTCATCATTTATGACTGTCTGTTAATGTGGACTTTCTCCTTACCTGTTGCAAACTACCTGGCTTTCATGAATGCAGACACCAAACAATTACTAGAATTATCATTCATGTTAAGCAAATGATGCGTAAGACATTCGTAAAGAGTATGTAAACCATTTGTGGTGTTAGGGACCAAAAAAGTCACTACAAAGTACTACCAATCAACTCTAAATTGCCTGAAACGTACTCCTAACAGGTTTTTGGGGGGACGATTTTGGCCTCCACACTTAGTGATTATTTCGGATTTAACTTTCGTTTCGGTGGTGACCAACTTTCGTTTCGGTAGTTTGATTACAAAATGTAAGTTGTGTAAAAAATAATCTGACTATACTAAGTTGTTATTTGTTTGTTTAAGTCAGGCTATACTCTACTCAGAGTCATAAGTTTACAAAATGTACTAAAGTACAGTGAACGTCTGTGCGGTTTGTCTTCATCACTGAAAATAACGTACATGTAAACTGATGTCATGTGCAGTTGGGGTGAAGAAACACAACCATTTCACTCCTAATAATACCTATTTGATTTGACATCCTGACTTGCTGCTGTAGCTGAGGCTTGAACCTGTTACCTGCGGCTCACTAGTCAGTGACTCTATCCATTCACCTACAGCTGTTTCCTTGGAATCTGTGGTTCTGAAACTTTTTGTTGTCAACCCCCCAAATTGACATGTATTTGGGCAGTGGACCCCAATGTGAAAAGATGTAGTGTCAGGGCCCCCCATGAAAAAGATTTATATTTATGCTGTAACACATTTTTTTTAAGTTATTTGTCTTGTTTGTTGTTCAAGTCAAAGCACCAGGAAGGCTGTACTTGTCAGCCGTCTGTTAGCTCAATGGGTTTAGACGCAGTATTCATGATCCAGAGGCCATGAGTTCAAATCCCATTGATGTCTTTCCTATGATTCTTTCCTTTGCAGACTGGCTTCCAGAAGATCAACTGAAAACTACCAGGAAGGCTATATTTGTCATCCAACTGTTAGCTCAATGGGTTGAGACGCAGTATACATGATCCAGAGGCCATGAGTTCGAATCCCATTGATGTCTTTCCTATGATTCTTTCCTTTGCAGACTGGCTTCCAGAAGATCAACTGAAAACTACCATGAAGGCTGTACTTGTCAGCCATCTGTTAGCTCAATGGGTTGAGACGCAGTATTCATGATCCAGAGGCCATGAGTTCAAATCCCATTGATGTCTTTCCTATGATTCTTTCCTTTGCAGACTGGCTTCCAGAAGATCAACTGAAAACTACCAGGAAGGCTGTACTTGTCAGCCATCTGTTAGCTCAATGGGTTGAGACGCAGTATTCATGATCCAGAGGCCATGAGTTCAAATCCCATTGATGTCTTTCCTATGATTCTTTCCTTTGCAGACTGGCTTCCAGAAGATCAACTGAAAACTACCAGGAAGGCTGTACTTGTCAGCCATCTGTTAGCTCAATGGGTTGAGACGCAGTATTCATGATCCAGAGGCCATGAGTTCAAATCCCATTGATGTCTTTCCTATGATTCTTTCCTTTGCAGACTGGCTTCCAGAAGATCAACTGAAAACTACCAGGAAGGCTGTACTTGTCAGCCATCTGTTAGCTCAATGGGTTTAGACGCAGTATACATGATCCAGAGGCCATGAGTTCAAATCCCACTGGTGTCTTTACTGTGATGCTTCCTTTTGCAGACTAACTTCTAGAAAAATAAGTTAAAACCACCAGAAAACCTGTAACTCTCAGCCAACAGCATAGCTCAACTGGTAGAGCGTCTGTCCAATAACATGACTTGACTTGACTGGGTTCGATTCCCACTCGAGTCAAGTGTCCCCGGTAACTTGGGGCAACGGATAAATTGACTGATATCCTTAGTGCTGCTTCCCTTTGCAGACTAACTTCTAGAAAAACAAGTTAAAACCACCAGGAAACCTGTAACTCTCAGCCAACAGCATAGCTCAACTGGTAGAGCGTCTCTCCAATAACATGACTTGACTTGAGTGGGTTCGATTCCCACTTGAGTCAAGTGTCCCCGGTATCTTGGGGCAACGGATAAATTGACTGATATCCTTAGTGATGCTTCCCTTTGCAGACTAACTTCTAGAAAACAAGTTAAAACCACCAGGAAACCTGTAACTCTCAGCCAACAGCATAGCTCGACTGGTAGAGCGTCTGTCCAATAACATGACTTGACTTGACTTGAGTGGGTTTGATTCCCACTCGAGTCAAGTGTCCCAGGTAACTTGGGGACACTTGCCTCGAGTGGGAATCGAACCCACTCAAGTCAAGTCAAGTCATTGGACAGACGCTCTACCAGTTGAGCTAAGCTGTTGGCTGAGAGTTACAGGTTTCCTGGTGGTTTTAACTTGTTTTTCTAGAAGTTAGTCTGCAAAGGGAAGCATCACTAAGGATATCAGTCAATTTATCCGTTGCCTCAAGTTACCGGGGACACTTGACTCGAGTGGGAATCGAACCCACTCAAGTCAAGTCAAGTCATGTTATTGGACAGACGCTCTACCAGTTGAGCTAAGCTGTTGGCTGAGAGTTACAGCCTTCCTGGTAGTTTTCAGTTGATCTTCTGGAAGCCAGTCTGCAAAAGAAAGAATCATAGGAAAGACATCAATGGGATTTGAACTCATGGCCTCTGGATCATGTATACTGCGTCTCAACCCATTGAGCTAACAGTTGGATGACAAATATAGCCTTCCTGGTAGTTTTCAGTTGATCTTCTGGAAGCCAGTCTGCAAAGGAAAGAATCATAGGAAAGACATCAATGGGATTTGAACTCATGGCCTCTGGATCATGAATACTGCGTCTCAACCCATTGAGCTAACAGATGGCTGACAAGTACAGCCTTCCTGGTGCTTTGACTTGAACAACAAACAAGACAAATAACTTTAAAAAAATGTGTTACAGCATAAATATAAATCTTTTTCATGGGGGGCCCTGACACTACATCTTTTCACATTGGGGTCCACTGCCCAAATACATGTCAATTTGGGGGGTTGACAACAAAAAGTTTCAGAACCACAGATTCCAAGGAAACAGCTGTAGGTGAATGGATAGAGTCACTGACTAGTGAGCCGCAGGTAACAGGTTCAAGCCTCAGCTACAGCAGCAAGTCAGGATGTCAAATCAAATAGGTATTATTAGGAGTGAAATGGTTGTGTTTCTTCACCCCAACTGCACATGACATCAGTTTACATGTACGTTATTTTCAGTGATGAAGACAAACCGCACAGACGTTCACTGTACTTTAGTACATTTTGTAAACTTATGACTCTGAGTAGAGTATAGCCTGACTTAAACAAACAAATAACAACTTAGTATAGTCAGATTATTTTTTACACAACTTACATTTTGTAATCAAACTACCGAAACGAAAGTTGGTCACCACCGAAACGAAAGTTAAATCCGAAATAATCACTAAGTGTGGAGGCCAAAATCGTCCCCCCAAAAACCTGTTAGGAGTACGTTTCAGGCAATTTAGAGTTGATTGGTAGTACTTTGTAGTGACTTTTTTGGTCCCTAACACCACAAATGGTTTACATACTCTTTACGAATGTCTTACGCATCATTTGCTTAACATGAATGATAATTCTAGTAATTGTTTGGTGTCTGCATTCATGAAAGCCAGGTAAGGAGAAAGTCCACATTAACAGACAGTCATAAATGATGAACTGTCTTCACTTTACTGTAGGGCACATAATAACATGTACAAAGGATTTATAGATATTTTAGGAATGTTTTACAAAGCATGTTAAACATGAACAAACACATTAACAGACAGTTGTAAATGATGAACTGTCTTCACTTTACTATAGGGCACATAATAACATGTACTAAGGATTTATAGATACTTTAGGAATGTTTAACAAAGCATATGTTAAACATGAACAAGCTACCAATAGCTTGTATATATTATGTAACATCAGTTACAAATGATTTAATAATCATTTACAGATGTATTATACATGGCTTATTCATGAATAGTTACTAATACCTTTATAGATGATTTGTAACCGTAGTTATAAAGGTTTTAGTAATCATTTACGAATGTCAATAAACAGGTTGTTAATGATTTGTTAATAGTCTACAAACTGCTTATAAACGTTTATAAATGCTTTAGAATGGGTTGCTACAAATGATTTAATAATCTTTTACAGATGTATATAAATGGCTTATTCATGAATAGTTCACTACTTATTAATACTTTACAAATGATTTGTAACTGTAGTTATAAAGGTTTTAGTAATCATTTACGAATGTCAACAAACAGGTTGTTAATGATTTGTTAATAGTCTACAAACTACTTAAAAACGTTTATAAATGCTTTATAACGGGTCATTATTGTAAAGTGCTACCGATAAGTCAGTGCTTTCTTATCAGATGGGTCTTGGTTGAAAACCAAGGATGACGGTATTTGTCAGCCTCCTGGTGGTGCTATAACAGGCTGATGTGAAAAATTCATGGCCTCCCGGGAGTATGCGAGAAAAGTTCACACTGATTGGTCTAGCTGTGCCGGAGATTAGTTGCTCACAGACACACGGACGGACAGGAGCAAATTCATGTCATTTGAGGTTGGGTTTAACATTTAACCAAACCAACAGTTGCTGGCAGTCACTCACTCTACCCTCTGCATGCTGACATTCAAAACTTACTTTGAGTTCAGAGTATGGGCGATGAAAACATTGTTCCCTTGAAGACCCAGATCCACTGAGAACTTTCTGTTCTCTAATCTGTCCTGTCCTCAGAACACTGGCTCCCAAAAGTTCCCTTTATGTTTAGGGACTTGAATATACTCAAGCACCATTATTTAAGTGCTTATCGGTTGTCCTCCGACAACCTTTCACTCCTTTGAATGCTCTTTTAATTTAAAAGTAACAGGGCTTGAACATCTGCTCAGCTGAAGTTCTGCAAACACAAAGCCAAGACTTATTGGGCTACCCTGCTGGTCAAGCAAGGTGAACATTAAAGCAACGCTGGCATTGCCATTCATCCGTTGTGCTGCGTTCACACGGGCAGATACAAAGATACAAGCTAGCATTCATTTTCAATGGAAGCCAGCGACGTGAAAATGCAAAGCAACATCAGACGTTTGTAGCTGCAACAAAAGATACAAATTAAAGTTGAGCTGGGTTCAACTTCCCGATACAAAGATACACAACTACAACTGTAGCTCCGATGAAGCAGCGCTTGATGTTGCAACGACCGTGTTGAGCAACACAGATACAAAGCGACAAGTGACAAATATGCTGTGTATTTTTGTATCTTTGTATCTGCCCGTGTGAACGCAGCATTTGTCTTTCACTCTGTCCTCAATCACAGGTATTCCCAGCATCCTTTTCCTTGATTGGGGGGAAAGGTTAAGGTGCTGCTGAAGGTGGTTGTGCTCTGAAATTTCAAATCGATTAAACAGATACATTTGATGACAAGATGATATGAATATGGAACATGAGGGATAAAACTCAAATGCATTTGTATAGTCCTTAATCATGAGTGCAATCTAAAGGGTCTTTAGGCCCACACTTTAGAAACAAACCTGACCTTAGAGACTCAATCAGCAGAGCTCTTGCTTGCATGGATGAGCTTCCCACTGATTTCGAATCTAATTTTGATAAAAATGATGCGCAATACAGTCTTATTATTTGAGGCTCTCTCTCGTTTAATGCACCCATATACCAGTGGAACCGAGTCTCACAAACTGTTGCCTCCCACAATTTGCAAATGCTTCCGTCATACGGTCTGGAGCACGGAAGTGCTGAAAAGGATCCGGGGGTAAAGCGAATGTCCAGTCTCCACTCCGCTTCTGTCTATTTGTACTACTGTAAATCAAATGATTCAAAAGCATAATATAGCTTGCTGCTAGGCAGAAACAAAAATGTTTAAAATATATAAATACAAGGAACAAAAAGGCAAATAACTAATCCTAGATATGATTTAGTTTCACCTCCCCCCCTTGATTTACTCAACCAATTCAAGTCACAAAAGCCATCCTCATTTGCCTTTAGATAACTTTATTTACACGTCCATATATAGCAAGATCAAGATTCACGATGCAGTTGTGAAAATACCTGTCTGCCTATGTGCCCTAACAAATACAATAGAAAAACACACAATAATGAGTGTTAATGATGACAATAGTTGTAGTAGTATCCACTTCCCTGAAATTGGAGAGTACCTGTTATGAGCACTGAGTTAAGTCCTGTTTCATGTCCTGGGAGTGGTGTTGGTGGTGGTGGTGGTGGTGGTGTTGTTGTACTGTTCTGGGAGACGGGTTTCCCAAATCCATCTTGAAACCAAATTTAACCATTCTATCATAAGCAAGTGGCGCAAAGATGAACATCAGTCTCTGGACGCTTTTGAGAAACCCAACACGGTTCTGTTCAGCCTATAGAGTTCTGTATGTACCACAGATAATACAATCATGTTGCTGCAGAAACCTAATCGGGAGACAGGTCATTGGAATCTCACAGCACTCTTGTCCCGCCATCTGCCACACACCTGCTACCCCAAGAGACTCAGCAGTGGGAGCAGTTGTGCATTTGAAGACTGGACTGCGCTGAACCAAACTCGGCCCAAGTTGACACAGGTTGAGCCTTCACACAGCGCAAGAACATGCCGCCTTATCTTTCGTGTCCAGCCCTTCCTGAAGCACCCCCTCACCCATCTCTCTCCTTCCTTCTACCCACATAGTGTGGTCCAACAGCTCAAGAAGAATTCAAAGGCTAAAAAAATAAGTTTTTTTTTTCCTAATTCACTACAGAGGTTTTATTTTGTTAAAAAAAGGAGGAAAAAAAGGACAAAACAAAAACAAACTAAAAACAAAGTTCTTTGGAGGAATCCCACATTTGTGCAGCTATAGACTAACCAGCATTCTCAGAGCATTAAAAACAAAGTTCAACGTTGGGTTTTTCCAGAGATGTGACTTTGTGGCCCTTTGCTTCCGTCTGTCTTTCTGTCTCTCAATCCTTTCACAAATGTAAACAAAACAACAAAGTACGAGTAAGTGTCTTGTTTCCATGCCACCAACTCTCTGTACAGTCATTGGTGCAGGGGGCCCAGGGACCCCGCCCCCTGATTATTTTTCTTCTTTTTTTCCCCTCCAGCCAATAAGCATTCTTCTCAGTAGATGACTTCATAGACTGTGGCCTTCTTGTCCCCAGAGCCGGTGACAATGAACTGGTCGTCAGGAGAGATGTCACAGCTGAGGACCGACGAGGACTCCTTGGACTGCATTTCACAAAGAAGGGCAGCCATGTTAGTCATTAGCCAGGAACATTTGACAAATCATTGTTTGGTGCAAAAAAATATGAATGAACAATACACACAGGTCTGATAAAAACGGACTAATCTAGCTTTAGGACATGCCGAACATTGTCAATATAATTTAGCTTTTTTTTCCAGAGCTCACATGGCCAGCTGACATAACTGCAAGGGGTATGCCATGACATTTTTAATACAGTAAATATTGAGGCACTGACTTCAAAGGTTAATAAAAACAAAACAAAAAAAAGAATCCTGAACAACCAATTTCTGGTAATATGACATCTTACATGAGAGATATGTTTGTCATCGATCATTCAGTGGAGACAGACAGCAGCATGTGCATAAACTGGGATTCTCTGATACTGACAGACAAAATCCTGTTTAAATTCAGAGCTGGAAAACGCATACCTGGAATATGCTGGATCCATACGGTGTCCGCCATGCGTTGAGGAGGTTATCTTTGCCTGTGCTCACAAACCATTTACCTACAGGACAAACACACAAGATCAAATGATAATTCTCAGGGGAGGAGTGCATATGGGTTGACAGAGGAATAGCTACGTCGTAGAGCACAGGAAACGCAAAAAGGAAGGGATGACGCTTCACAGTGAAGAATGAGGAAAAAGCAGACATTTGTTCAACTTGTCTGTGATTAAATGGCCTCTGGGGGTATGATGCAACCAAACCATCAGTCTGGAGTGTGTGTGTGTGTGTGTGTGTGTGTGTGTGTGTGTGTGTGTGTGTGTGTGTGTGTGTGTGTGTGTGTGTGTGTGTGTTACTTACCACAGTAGGCGAACTTCAGGGAGAGCACACAGCTCTCATGGAGGTGCAGCTGGTACTTGTCAGGTTTGGAGACGTGAAGCACTTCCACATTACTGCTCTCCATGCCTACAGCGAGCCACTCACCTGTCGGACAGTAGCCCAAAGAGAAGATCTGCACACAGGGAGGATGGATGGAGGGAGGGAGGGAGGGAGATGGTGGGATTGAGGGAGAGAGGGAGGGAGAAGGAGGAGAGAGAGAGAGGGGCAAGGAGTAATGGAAGAAGTGAAGGAGCGAGGATGGAAGAAGGGCGAGACAGGAGGACACAAGTGGGGAGAAAGAGATTTAATTTTTAGCAAGGATTTGGGCTGGCAAATAAATAATTGAGCTTCGACTAATCGTCGACTTTTGGGGGAAAATGCGCATTGTAAAAATACATACCAATTAGTAAGCGTGGCTACCACTTATGAATGTGTAATGCGGAAGTTAAACACTTCTGCATGACTGTGACATCACTGACAGATCCTTTTTTATTTTTTTGAGTTTTGAATTTTCAAATGGACACAATGAGAAAGGTCCTACTCGGTCTAGGACTTGCAGTTTATTACAAAATGATGTTTCGGCCCTTAGATCATCAGGACAAACCTGTTAAGTGTGCAGAACCTTTCTCATTGTGTGCATTTGGACCTTCCTTTTGTCCTACGCACCTGTCGTCAAACTTTTAGGTGTGCATCAGCCTTTTTTCAATTTTGAGTTCTGAATTTTTAAATCACATAACACTCATGGCAACACAAATACTGCAAATCCTCCCCACCCACCCTTAGACCCCATCCACACACATAACGTGTGGATAAAGGACACACATAAAGGACAATAAAAACAATAAAACAACAATAAAAACAAACCATAACAAAACAATCCCAAATATATAAAACAAAAAAACAAATACAAGAAAAAGAAAGACATAAATATATTGACACTTAGTAGTTCCAAGAAATACTGGAGCTGTACCGGAATAACTATACCGACCTGTAACATCCTGTAATCATCGATACAGGTAAGGACAACGTTAACACATAATCCAAATAAGGCTAGCAAATCCTCAATACGGTGTCAAGCCTATTTCTCAGAAGATAAGTAATCTTCTTACCAGTAATACGGGAGGGGGAGTCAGACTACCACATGATCCTTTGTATCTTTATTTTAGTCTTGAGCTGATGCCCATGATGCTGAAACACTGGCGGGTTCGTACTGCTCCGGTAGGATATACGAGTCATTATTTCATGTCTGAACACATTCAAGTAGAAGTATTAGAGGTTTTAACTCAGGTAAAAAAAATAATGGGTCACTCTGCATAGTTTATAGTTGATCAACTATCTTAAGTCAGTTAAACTCTGAGACATAAGATAAATATTAGCTCATGTTAACCTTATTTTAAAGCTTGTTCTTGACAATCACCCGTTAGTGCCGTGTTGTGTATATAACGGTACTGACCAGTTCTAACCTTGCATGCCTATTATGTGAACCATTTTCTATGAAAAATATAATAATATCAATAATTGAATATAATCGGTCTGTTTGAGGTTTTTTTACGTGATTTTGTGGGCTTTTTCAGAACCTTTATCTGATAGGTATTCAGTGTAGAGAGGAAACACAGAGAGAGTAGGAGAGTGACAAGCAGCAAATGGTCCGGCTGGCTGAGAATCAAACTGGGGACTCGCTGTCAGGCATTAGAGTCCATGTGGTATGTGTCCTAACCATTCGGCTATCGGGTCGCCCCGATAGCCGAATGTAATTTCTGAGCTCATTTGACGGCACTAGTAAGGATCAGAGCTCATCTGATAACGGAAGCTATAAAATGGCATTCAGCAGACTGTCAGCTTTCTCATGCCGGCTAGTCTAGTCTGTAAAACCTGTGTGTGTGTGTGTGTGTGTGTGTGCCGTGTGCGCGTGCATGCACCTGCGAAGTGAAGTCGTGTTGTTGGAGCTGTCTTCCCTCTCGGAGGTCCCAGCAGCGCACTGTGTTGTCCAGGCCTCCTGTCCACAGCTTGGTGCCATCGTTGGAGATGTCAATGCAGCTGGCCCCGTCTGTGTGGCCCTGGAACTGCCTGCATGGACGAGACACAATGGCAACACACTGAAAAACAACGGCACTTCTCTCTGCATAATGGATCTTCTGCTCTCATCCCTCATGATCTGACTAGAATATCATCATGGAGGGTCGACAGCCTTTTCTCTTTTTATCTTCTGCAGACTATTACGTCCTACGTCCTGCAAAATCTCAGGAGAAAACATCCGTGGGCTCCTATTGCTTCACCGATCTGTGCGCCCGCCCCCCGCCGCCCCTGACGTCGCAACATTTGGAGCGACGCCCACTGCACTCTGGTTGGTTGGGGAAATGAAAGGTTGACTCCCACTTCCTATGCCAAAAAGTTCAACAGCTTGGTCCAGGCTTTCATTTTGAGCAAAACGCGAAGGAAAATAAAAGCCTGGAGATCGAAGCTAGGTTGTGAAGGTCCCAGACTACTATGTTTCCTCCCTCCTCTCCTTGTCTCCTCTCTCCTAACCTGACTTGGGTCTGGTTGTGAAGGTCCCAGACTACTATGTTTCCTCCCTCCCCTCCTTGTCTCCTCTCCCCTTACCTGACTAGGGTCTGGTTGTGAAGGTCCCACACCACGATGTTTCCGTCGCTGCAGCAGGAGAAGCAGACCTTGTTGTCGGGGGAGATGGCCAGAGCGTAGCAGGCGGGGGCCGACGACGTCAGCTCCGCCTTGATGCGGGGAGTGGGCGTGGCCAGGTCCCAGATTGACAGCGTGCTGGCCTCCCCGCCCACGATCAAGGTCCGCCCGTCAGGGAGTAGCTTGCAGGAACGGATGTAGTTATCCCTGTTCTGATGTGACAAGATAAAAAAAAGAGGCGGTTTATTTATATATGCATATGCAAATGAGCTACGACACCAAGGGATAACTCATCTATAAAGTCTTCAACTTAAGCTGCATCAGCAGTATCATGGTGAGATAAGTTCCTGGTAGATTTAGCTTAAGGACAACAACATGAGGGTAATTCATCATATTCTCTGTGTGTGTGTGTGTGTGTGTGTGTGTGTGTGTGTGTGTGTGTGTGTGTGTGTGTGTGTGTGTGTGTGTGTGTGTGTGTGTGTGTGTGTGTGTGTGTGTGTGTGTGTGTGTCTTCATTAGAATCACTTATAATCGGCAAGCACAATACATAATGTACAGGAATTTGTCTTGGTGACACCAGTGCAGAGGCAGTACTTTCATTCTCACAATACATGCTGACACAATCACAGCTCAAGGACAGCAGCACCTCATATAATATAGAATGCAAAGGGAGGGCTCAGTAGAGTTCTCTTTCATGTCAAGGACCCCCAAATTGATACATATATTAGACCAAGGACCCCAATTTGGAAAGATAATATCTTATTGGGGTCCTTGGCATATTATGCCAAGGACCCCAATAAGAGAAGACTGTTACGACGTGGTTCTATAGCAGTGATTCTCAACCTTTTTAAATTTCAAGGACCCTGTGCTACTGTGTTTTTGTGGTATGATGTTTTTGCTGTATGACCTGTTGTGAAGTGCACAGAGACCCCTTGGGGTGATGTTGCACTACAAATAAAAATAAACTGAAACTGACCCTCAGTTTGATAGGCATTAGGCCACTGACCTCATTTGATACCTTTTCTCTGGGACCCCAATCTACACTGTAAAATTGTGTGTGTTTATTTAACTTGGAGAGGGTACAAATGGAACCGCAAGGGTCCATTTGGTTCCATGTGTACACTCTGAGTTACAGATCCATAAGGGTCAAGCTGAGAACCACCTGGAACCCCCCTCAAAGACCCTTGGGGGTCCCCGGACCCCACTTTGAGAACGTTTGAGTTCATGCTCGACATGCTTAGGTTTCTTAATTGTTCCCCGGCGTCCTGCGTTTCTTACCAGACAGTCCAGCTGTGCCATGGGGCTCTTGCTGCCCGGCTGGCTGATGTCCCACACCTTCACACAGCCCTTTCCTCCGGTGTAGACGTGGCGCGTAGACGTGCTGATGGTGACGGCACACACCACCTCTCCGTGGCTCAGCGTGTGGATCTGCCGGGCGTGCCGTGGGATGCCCGGGCCCAGCAGGGCGTCGGGAGGGAAGGGCACCGGCTGCATCTGCCCGTCCGCGCTCACATGGAACGAGTAGGCGCTGGAGACGAGACGGGCACAAGAACAAAAAGAGACGGAAGAAAGATTAAGACATGCTTCAGTTAAACACAGAAGCAAAAACAACCGTTCAAACACAAAGATAAACCTAGATCTTCTAAATGCTTGACATTTTTAAGTTCACACATTTACATCTGTAAATGGGTGTTCACACAGGCGCAAAGGTGTTTGTTCAAGTGGTGTGATTACCTACGTCAATGAAAAGGCGCGTCTTGGCGTGACATTGCATCGAGTGGCATGAATGGGGCAAACCAGACAACTGAGGTGATGTTCGCATTCAGGAGCTAATCTTTGGCACCGTTCGCCCAATTGCAGCGAAACCGTGCACGCATACTCTTTTTATGTTATAGCCTGTTATAGCGCCACCAGGAGGCTGATTTTTGCAAAACACATTTTTTATATTACTCCTACAGATTTTGTCCAAACATTACGCAAATCATGTGATCAAGACGGATCCATCCGATTTTTCATATTCCATCCTGATTGGCTAAGATTGCCTTCCAAGGTTTGTCTGTTTTGAACAGAATACCTCAAATCATGAACGCAGCATGCAATTTCTGTGAAATTTTGCACGCACATTCCCACTAGGCAGAGGAATGTGCTAGGCAAATCGGTGCATATTATTGAATATTATTAAAATGCTAAGTGCTTAGCATTAGGATTAAAAACTAGCATTGAGGCTAGTTCATTAGCATTTTTAATGAACTTATTTATTTTTCATTCAGCCATTTTTCATCGTTATGACACCCAACAGTTTCTGGGTGCCGTAAAAATGAACGAAAACAAAACCAGAATATATAAAAGGCTAGTAGACTTAAGTAAGGTAGAAAGATGATATTATGATATTTGTGTAGAATAGAAAGGTTCAAAGGAGACTCACGGTTTTCCTGAGGCAGCGGCTGACTGCAGGCTGGCAGGCAGCCCAGGGACCCTCATATGGGGGTGGGGGGACTCATAGCCCACCTGGAAGGAGACCAAGATACATTAACTCTGGAGAACAGTTGACAGGAGAACCCAGGTCATGCAGTAACATAACTCACCTTCAGAACGAAGGAAGAGGACAGGAGTGGCAAGAGGAGAAGAGTAAGGCAGAGCATTATAGGGGACAAGAGTACTATAGAGCAGAAGCTTGAAACAGGGCTCGAAATTAACTTTTTCTTGGCAACAGTATTGCTCCCAAATCAAAAAGTGGCGAGCATCAGCAAAAATGTAGGAGCACCCACCAAAATGTAAGGAACACCAACGATGTATGTAATTTACATGTATTAAACATTTTTAATATAAAAACGACAATATAACAGTACGGTTTACAAGTAACATAAAATGATTAACGTAGCTCTAAAAATACATGGTATGCCACCACTAGGGCTTTATGCAATTTACTGGGAACGAGATCTAAATATGGTCTCCTGGCTCTCTGTCCCTCTTCCATTCAGCTCTTCACTGAGGCATCAAATGTCTCCAGATGAGGACCCTCTACACAAATTTGTGTCACATCTTCCAATGTGTTATCTGTTCACTTTAATAGCCTGTTAATGTATAAAAGTTATACATTAACTGCAAAAAATAGTACTGCCATAATTTAACACAATGAAGCATAGAATAAAGGGTGTGCTTCTGTGCAAACTTAACGTGAAGAACATGCCTCTGTAGAAGCATTATGAGAAGAGAGGATGAAAACATCAGGCTGTCAGTACAGTGGTGTAGTGGAAGGTGTATTTTGGCCATTGCGCACACTGATTATTAATTAATGAGGTTGAGTGTTGTGATAAATATAAATATATTTTTTCAAAATGCTTCATATTTATTCACATTTGAACCGGTTTCAATACTCATTGGCACACTATCAATACAAGCTGTGCATTCTCCTAGACTCTTTTCTCGTCTCTGCCTAGCGACACACACACAGCCCCGCCTCTCATTACGATCTTTCTCTCCGCAATCGACTAATCTCGTTTCTCAACTTGAAAAGTGTATTTTCTGACACATGGTGCGATCGCAAAGAAAGCACTGAAAACGTTGCACTCAGCGACATCTCCACTCAGTCGTGCCAAAGAGCAAACCATCTCCATGCTACCAGAGCACCAGGGCTACTGTCCGTTCACAAGGTACGTTTGTTTTTCTGGATGGCAGGGCAGGAGGAGCGCTCCATTCAACTTCTACAACGTTTTTAATTATTTTTTATATATAAATATATACAGTGGTTCTCAATCTTTTCAGGCCATGAGCCCCCAAAATAATCATATTTGAACTGGGGGACCCCCCACCCTGATAAGCACTTGTAGGAATGTAGGAGTTGAAGCATTCAATATAGTTTGACTTGATTCCACAGATAAATATAAATAGCCGATCTACAAGCTCACAACGCCTGTGAGCTCGTAGATCGGCTTTTCTCAAACATTCTGCCTCTTTCTTATATTATTTGACAATTTGGCCAATGTTTGACCACTTGTCGTGTGGGGACCCCGACCCACAGGTTGAGAACCACTGTGGTAGACCACAGGTCACACCAATCTGCAGAAAATGTCATTTTCTGAAGAGGGCAGAGACACAAAGACAGCCATCTATCTCACCACAGGTGATCGTCCATAGCCCGCGGCGGCCGCAGCGGCGGCGGCAGCGGCAGCAGCTGCAGACCCATTCATCTGAGGTGAGACCAGGTGCAGACCGGCGGCGTAGCCTGCCGCCCCCGCCAGGTCGCCGTTCACTCCTGGAGGCAGGCCGAAGGCCCCTGGAGGGTAGGCACCCTGGACCGCCAGGGGGTTCCTCAAACCCAGAGCTGGAGCGAGAACATAAAGGAGGGAGAGACGGGAGACGTGGAGGGGACAGGAGATTCATCAGAGGAGGAGTAGAGGGGGGGGGGGGGGGGGGGGGGGAATAGAACAGAGAACAGACTATTGGTTATGGCAGTGGTTTTCAACATTTTTGTGCCCATGACACACCAAAGGGCAAGTCAAAATCTCAAGCCACAAAATTGTCTCTATAAATGTGTTGTCACTCTATTAACATTTATTACAGCGTGGCTCTGCAAAAATGAAAGCAGTCTATGGCAGGGTGTGTGTGTGTGTGTGTGTGTGTGTGTGTGTGTGTGTGTGTGTGTGTGTGTGTGTGTGTGTGTGTGTGTGTGTGTGTGTGTGTGTGTGTGTGTGTCTGACTGCCCAGAGCTAATCTCACAGACCACTGGCTATATCAGTGCCAAACTTTGTATGCACACTGCCAGCAGGCAGTATTTAACTTGATGATCACGCTGAAACTTTCCTTTTATTTACTAATGCCAAATAAAGTTTAACCACTTCAACCAAGTTTATCAACCACAGCCCTATTTCACAAATCTCCAATCAAAGCAAATATAGACACTGAGGAATTCACCAAGTGTAAAAAATAAAATGGACTCGTATGGACCTGTAGGGTCTACTTTCACCCTCTGAGAATGAAATGAACACTGAGGAGTTTGACGTGTAGGATTACACTGTGGTACTGACTGCACCTTGAGATAATTTATATGAGGTGGCCGTGAGCTAACCCGGAAACCTGACGAATCTGCCAGAGCGAAATCATTTGCTCCTGTGTTTTAGTCTGGTCATGCCAGGCTAGCTGGTTCAATTTCCCCTCTCGCTCTCTCTCTCTCTCTCTCTCTCTAGAATTTAACTAATGCACAGTTTAGCCTTTGCCTTAGAAAATGGCAGAATAAGCCTGAATATTATTAATATTATAGTTGAGTTCCTCTGCAGAGCCTTTCAGTCTCTGAGGCATCCATGACTGACGGCCTGTGAATAAGACGGCAGGCAGCCACACAACCGAGATGCTGCTACAGTCACTGGGGCAGTCTACAGCACTAGACTGCTACTGACCCCTGCTGGCCACAACACCTCTCTGCACCCAAAAATATGTATAGAGACGCATATCTGTGTTTGTGTGTCTTTTATGTGTGTGTCTCTAAGAGAAAAAAAAGTGTGTATATATATATATATATATATATATATATATATATATATATATATATATATATGAGAGAGAGAGCGAGAGAGACACACACACGAAGTGAGAAACAGACAGACAGAGAGAGCGAGAGAGAAGACAGAGAGAGATGGGTTGAGACAGCATCAGAGGGATAGTGCTGGATAGAGACAGGGTGATGCATCACAATAGATTGGTCCTCATTACGAACCAGCTCACAGTCACAGCCTGTTACCTCTCCTAATCTTTCCGTTTATAAAAATCGACAAACATTTTCACCCACAGCTGTTTGTGGCTCAAAGCAGGCTGTGGCTCCAGCCTTCCAACTGGTTCTGCCCACGACACAGGTGGGTGCTGCACACAGATAGCATCACTCAATGTAGCAGAGTGATTCTCCATTAAAGAAATTAAATAATAAGTCTTCATGTGGCTTAATGTTCCAGAGTGCTCCCCATTGTGCGTACGCAGTGAGTGTGTGTGTGTGCGTGTGCGTGTGCGCGTGTGTGTGTGTGTGTGTGTGTGTGTGTGTGTGTGTGTGTGTGTGTGTGTGTGTGCGTGTGCGTGTGTGTATCTATGTCAATGTCCCTGAGCGTGGCTGGCTGAATACATTTATCCATTTGTCCATCTCATCTTTTGGCATTTGAAAAAGAGACAAGGCAAAGAAAACGTATAGAAGGTAACTCTCCACGGGCGGGGCCGTACCCAGAGGGTCCACAGCAGACTTGCCAGGGACAGGGCGGAACTGTGGGGGGCCGCTGGGTCCTGGGGCGTTAGAGTCCTGAGACATGGGCGTGCCTGGCTTCATACCTGGGGTACTGGACTTCTCCCTCTGGGAAAGATGGGGCAGGGAAAAGAAAGAAGGGAAGGTTACAAATAACAATAAAGCATATAACATGAAAGGGAACAAAACAAAATTACAATTAGGGAAAGAAAAAAGGACAAAGGAAGCACAAATAAAAACAGGAAACTCAGTGTGTTTGGTGATGTGCGAGTCTGAAGTCAGCAGAGTACATCACGTATATTTGGTGTGTGAGAAATGACTGTATGTGTGCGTATTGACCCTATTCACACGGCAGCCATTTTGCTTTTACTTCATACTTGCGGGGGTGGGAACCCCCCCCCCCCCCATGAGAATGAAGTAAAAGCAAAATGGCTGCGAAATGTACAGTCTACTGCACTAATGTGTCATTTTTGCTGCGCACGTCTGCGACTGTGTCATGTGGGTCGAGTGAAATACAGGAATAGTTTATAATCAGACACGTGTATCTTATGTGTGGGCTGCGTTTGCATATCGCCAGTTACTTTTCAGGAAATGGAAAAAAGAACCTGTGTTCGAATGGATCCAATTATGTTATTATTTAGCCACAAGCTCTTGTTAATACTTTTCATTGGTTAAATATGTATAAAAACCCACAAACGTAACAACTTTCGCCATCAATATCTTTACAAAATAGCGAAAATAGCAGCTATTTCCAATACTTTTGTGTGTCATTCTTATACGACAAAGTAGGGCATTCATTTACGAAAGAAAACCTAAAAAAGTTGAAATCTGGAGACACGCGTTTTTTGCCCGACAGCAACGATATACGTGTGTGTATACCTGTGGGGGGTCCTTCCCACGGGATGGGGAGGGTGCACTGCTGGAGGATGCCAGAGAGGTGGGGCTGGCTTGGGGGGGGGCTTCCTTCCGGGTGGGAGGCATCTTGTCCAGCCCGTTCTCTCTGGACGAGTAGGACTGCACGCTGCGTGGGGACGATGGGTCCTGTGTTTTTATAAAGGGATAAACAAAAAGAAAGACGTTTATTCTTCTTGCTGCATGAGCAGAGAAATGTCTGACAATGGCACCTTGTAAAAACCAATGACAAAGTAAACAACTGTTTGTCTTTTTTATTGTTATGGTCTGTAAATGTGAATGTTCACACAAGCCGCTTGGGTGTTTTTAAAGTTAAGACACCAGTGCACAAATCGATTCAGCGGTTGTCACTTTCCACTTGTGTTTGCCTTTGTCTAAACAAATTAATTAAACTAATGGATCTACAAACAGTCGCACATAAAAACACAAAGGCATTTGTAAACAGTTTAATAAAAGCGCAGATGTTTTTTAATACATTATAATAAGAGTGCGTCAGTGTGCATGCATTTATCAGTCTGTGTGTGTGTGTGTGTGTGTATGTGTATGTGTATGTGTATGTGTGTGTGTGTGTGTGTGTGTGTGTGTGTGTGTGTGTGTGTGTGTGTGTGTGTGTGTGTGTGTGTGTGTGTGTCTCAGGGGAGGGTAGTGGGCTGTATTATTATTCAGGTGGTCCTGCTGTGTGTTTGTATGTTCTATGCAGATGAAGGCTGTGAATTGAGGCAGTCACAGGCTAGCGGCTGACTACCAACCTCATCCACCACCAAATTATCATCACTCTTATCCGCATCGCTGCCCTGGGAAGACAAATACAGGGAGATAGGCATTAGGGTTACAGCAACTCCTTTAAGTTGTTTACAGATTACATGTGGAATAGTTCACACAACATGCACACCTAAACAAACATTCAAACAAAGACATTTGGGTTGCCATCATAAAAATAAATCAAAAAACTGATTACGAATTATTATAAGTGAAAAGCAATGTTGCAATATTCTAACAGGGTTAACCACTTGAGCTAAACCTAAATTACAAAAAAAAATAACATTTTCTTTTTTAAATAGCCGACCTGGTACTGTAGACGTGCCATTTGCAAAAAAACGTATCAAATTGGATTTGGAAATGTGTGAAAGATTTTGCAGAAGATATGCCGAAAATGGGGAAGTCAGGGTTAAATGTGTTAACTGCATGAGCACTTGTACTGAAACATGAAGCTCCTCACATAGTCTGTCATGAACTCCTTCTCGTCGGCTTTCCTCTTCTTGCCATTGCTGAGGTAGTCTGTCGGGCGCCCCTTATCCCCATTGGACAGAGAACTCTGAAAGGGAGAGGTAAAAGATGGAGTAGAAACAGAGGACAGAGGGAGGCGGAGGGGGAAAAGTAGAGGGGAGAGAGGTGAGACGAGATGAGGAGGAGGAGGAGATTTGGTGGAAAGGAAATAAAAAGTAAATTGAGTGGAGAGAGAGCGAGCAGAGATGAAGAGGAAGGGATAGAAAGGGAGAGGGGTGGCGGCGGAGGAAGGGGAGTTGAGGGCAGGGAGAGGAAAAGAGGGTGATAATGAGGTGAGAGGGACTGCATAAATCATGTCAGACTCATAAGCAGTGGAGATGAATGTGAAAGAATATCAGCCTCCATCGATTGGTCGACTCACTGTAGGAGTGAGGGGAAGATGGGAGCCGCCTTTAATACAGTCCAAAAAAACACGGGGTGGTTCCACTATGCTATTCTTGGAATCAAACTTCACACGCGAGTATTACATTTTGATGTATTTTCATTTTTTTTAAAGGTTAATTTTAGGTTTTTGTTTGGAGTCATGTTTGAGCCCTTGGTTAGGTTTGGCAAACTATATTGTGGTATTATCCTGTTATTCAACTTCACTATGTACTTGGGAATGTTTGAACTGAATCAAAGCTTGTCCTTTTGCCTCGTACATTATGTGGTGCTATAGTTTGTATTGCAGCAGTTTGTCTTTATCTCAACATCACAGGCATTAAGCGGATTCTCTGATCCAGAGCAACTTGTAAGGATTGAAAAGGCAAGGATTCAAAGCGGAAGCATTTTTCTACTTTTTTGACAATTTGGTATAAATACACTAATGTCTATGAAACACCTATGACATTTCTTTCAACAAAAGATTGTTCGGTTTCACCAAATCCTACCTCTAATGTAAAAAGGCTGTTGGGGCGTCATATTAGCATTACATTACAGATGAATAACTTATCTTTAGGGAGACACGGCAAACATTTTTGGGCTGTCTGACAGCCAACAGCAGCACACTTCCAATGACCAGATTGACTTGTCATTTCACTTCAGTTGTAGTCCAAACCGTGGCTGTAGCTAGCTAAACTAGAAATGCAGTCTACCTGATGCAGATTGTTTAAATGTGTTCCTCACAAGGGGGGAAATTCCGTAAGGCTTGTTGAAACATGTCGTCACATAAAATTCTGGTGATACGAGGAGTCCAGGTTAATTCTAATTACAACACTTAATAACCTCTGACAGCAAAATCCACCCCAAGACCAGACAAATCTTATCCATAATACTGCCCCCTTTTAATGCCTTTCTCAAGAACAGCTTGAAAGGGCTATGCTATGGGGTTAATCACAAAGCTCTGTAACCATTAGGCTGTCATTCCACCGAGTCCATCCACTTGATACACTGAAAAGCTCCGAAACTAAACATGGAAAGATCTGACCAATGGAAAATGTGATGGGGTGTACTTTGCCTTACTCACCGGCCCAGCTTCACGATCTGTGTCCATTCCAGGCAGCAGCATCCCAAGTCCCCAAAAGAGAGAACACATATACAAACGCACATAACATTATCTCCCATCACTTCACATCACTCTGCGGCTAATGACTCAGTGGAAAATATCTCTGAGGCATGCCATTATCAGTATCGATACAGTATCGTGCCCAAATGTCCAAGCCAAGCTAAGCATTAGTTTGTATCAAGCCCAGACCAAGGCAATTTTCTTTATCTAAAGCCTTCCATCTCAAACAGTTCAATATATATGTAGCTCTCCCCGGTCCCTTAACCCTGTAAGACCGGGAACGCATACTGTGTAATTTTTTTGATTTCTTTGGTCTATTCAAAAAATACCAGATCTACAAGCTCATAGCGCGGCACCGAGTGCCGCACTATGAGCTTGTAGATCTGCTATTTTTGAAAAATCGTGAAAATGTGTGCAAATCGTTGAATATCTATCTTTCCATAGCAAACATGTTTTACTCTGCTACAACTTCTGGGGGGGGCCGGGGGGTAGCTGGAACAAAATATTTTGAGATGGGGGTCCGCGGCCAAAATTCATATAATTTTGGGGGTCCTTGACATGAAAACGTTTTTTCTTCAAAAAACTGTTAGGATTTAGAAGACATTTGTAGAATCCCCAGAAGCAAAGATTTGAGTTACAAATGTTTGCTTTGAAAAATATATATATATATATATATATATATATATATATATATATATATATATATATATTCAAAGATTTGCTAAAGTTTTTCAAAAATAGCAGATCTACAAGCTCATAGCGAGGCACCGAGCTATGAGCTTGTACATCTGCTATTTTTGAATATCCCAAAGAAACCTAAAAAAATTACACCGATTCTTTCCCGGTCTAAATGGGTTAAAGGGGGCCTATTATGCTCATTTCCAGTCATTATATTTTTTATTCTGGGACTCCAGTACAGTAGCGTTGCATGATTCACAGTTCAACAAACTCCTTATTTATCTTGCTCTGGCTCTTTATGCAGCCTCTCATTCCAGTCTGTCTGAAACAAGCCATATTAGATCCCGTCTCTTTAACGTCGCCCTCCTTAAAAGCACACTTTATTCTGATTTGCCAATTTCCCTTTTAGATGGATGAGAACCGTGTAGAGGCAACGTTAGCAGAACAGATGACCATATTAAAGTAGAAAAAACCCAGCTGGAAACCTAGCATTCAGAGCAGTCAGAATTTTTGAGCAGTCTGATTTTTTTGCCTTTTGTTTACAGGCATGATATAATAATTGGCGCACCTCATGATTTGACACTTTTAATATGAACATCCTTCATTGTAACATTATATAAGACAGAAAATAAGGAAAAGCATAATATGGTCCCCTTTAACTCACATATGATGTTATGTAATTAGTTTTGCTTAAGAAAGAAAGAATGCCATTGGTTCTGGAATTAGACCTGACTTGGGTCATATAGCATTTGTAAAAATAAAAGTTAGTGCTTTTCAAATCTGCTCTTAGAACCAGAGCTGGGATTAGTTGTAAAACAACGAGAAGAAGAATGTTTAATGAAATTTCTTTTAATACTTTTTCTGTGATTGTCAGAATTTACCCTCATGTGTTAAGCCCCACCCATCAGGGGATTCAGTTAAAAACAAAATGCTACAAACTAGTTTCAGTGATTCAATGTTTGACGAGGGCCTAATTTAGGCCACTGCTCCCGTTTTTCCATTCCTGATGAAATGGAGCACTCTCCAAGTCACCATCACCTAGGATGATGAAATCATCTTTATCGCTTATCATTGGTCCCCCCATCGAATCGAGGGGTCTTACTCCAGTCCACCCAGTCCATTCACTGTTGTCAAATTACACACATGCACTTTCAATACATCTACATGTTAAACTGTTCTTGAAGCACTGTATGCAGGATGCATTGATGAGGTCTGATGACAGATAATCCAGTGTCATGTTCACTGTATAGTCTTAGTTCTTGGTGTTTCTTAACAGGATGTGATATTGTTTGTCCTGTTGTGTTTTGCATGGATTTCTAAACAGTTGTCTTTTGGTACTTTGTGTTAAATAGCAGGACAGTAGTAGTTGTGCTGGTCACAGGATCCCACCCTAAGGCCTTGGGCTGTTCGAGATGTAGAGGAGAGCAATCCTCCAGGTGTCTGAATGACTGAACCATTTTCTTGTTTTGTTTTTCGTTACTTTTCAACACAACAGGTGTCAACAACATGTCGCATTAATGTCAAAGATGGAGGTCAACGTAATGTACGTGTGTCCATAACTAGACAGATGTGTTGAAAATGACACATCCTGTTTTCAACAATGATGTTCCCCTGCCCAGTCCCTGTTTTCCAGACCTATACCTCTGTGGTGCGCTTCGGCGGCTGCCGCCGCGACCGCG